>NW_019384770.1:0-4463 GCF_000671375.1 Centruroides sculpturatus
TATTCATAAATAAATATATGATTTCAATAATTCATAACTATAAGTATGGTTTTTGAAGGCTTTTCTACAAAAAGTCTGAAAGTAGGCTTAGAGAATATCGGATGGGATTTTATTTCCCGCAAAATAAAAAAAAAAAAAAAATATTCACATTGATACCAACAGAATTCAAAACACCAACTGCATGACTATGAAACTGGCATGCCCCATCAAGCCACCAGTCACTATGTAAATGATAGAAATTCTAAAGGTTTAAGTGATTTGCAATTTTCAACTTTAATTTTCTCGTTTAATTTTGAGTAGGTACATATCAGTCATTGGAGATGTATTATAACCTCACTGAGTTTGATCAAACTTGTGACCCAATGTCATGCTGTCCTTGCATTAGTAATAGTATTTTAGAGAAGTGCTACCAGCATAATTGACTGCTATGTAGTCTCACTGTCAGATGTGTAATTCTTTACATTGTGAATTTACAGCTGTCATTCTTCATTAGTCTAGTGATTGTAAATTTCAAAACCTATTTTAAAATCTACTTCTTACTGTCCAATACTTGATATCAAAATTTACATATTGAATGAATCTTAATATCATTATCCAAATAAATAACTGATTACTGAAATCTTTTATGTATCTAGTTTTTATTGATTTATGTTTTAATTAAAATGGAGTTGAATGCATTTCAAAATATCTATTTTAAATGTATCATTAAATATTTTAAGTATTGATTTAATTAATTTTTAAGAAAAACGAAATATTCACCTCTTTTGCTTCTGATGAAAAAACTTTGGAACAGCTATAGATCAATTCTCTTACAAGACTATCATTACCAACAATTTTTGGAAGTCTTTGTAAAGCTCCAAGATCAGGTGCCATACCTGCATCTATTTCCTAAAAAAATTAAATAAATAATAATAAAAGTTTAAATAAATAATGTCAAAAAAAGACATATCATAATCTCAACATATCACACATACCTACACAGTCACATAGACCTATCTAAAGTCATAATTCTAGGATTGAAATTTTTTAAAACTCAAATATAATGTAATAATAATTAATGTTTAACATATATTAAATTACATAAAACTAAATTTATAAAAAAAACACATAAAATAGAAGATGTTTATTGGAAAAGCTTGTTATAGACCAGTGATGGTGAACCTATGACCCATACAACAATTTCAAGATAATACTTTCTTAAAATTCATGTGGGTAACTTTTATAAGTTTCAAAACACTTACTGTGCATAGAATTGTATTAGGTTTTTATAAATTATAAAAATAAATTTGATAATTTCAAAACTTTGTATATATAGTCTGAAAGCAGGGTTGTGAAAAATCTTAATTGCCAAAAATTATCAACCTCAGATAAAAAAAAAGTTATTAAATAAACAACAGCAGATCTTCCATTGAACAAAATATTTGGTTTTTTTTGTTTTTAATTATTTAAATGAAATATTTGACTCACTTTCAAATTCAATTTTGACCCTTTCAAAAAAGAAAAAACAAAAAAAGGTAGCTATTGCTGTTATATATATATATATTTGCTTTAAATAACAATATATTATTATTTTTAATTGTGTTCCTGATTTTATTTAAAGATAAAACTTCTTTACTACAATTATTTGAATACTATTGAAATACATATAACTTGTGCATTCATTCCCTGCTTCTGAGTATGTGATCATTCATTGCTTCTTTAAATTAAATGAACCGGTTCATCTTTATCTATCTAACCCACAAAGATTTATTTCCATATCTGCATTTTCTAATTCTAAATTTCTCTTCAACAATCAGCTCTTCAGTAATGTTAGTACAATCTTGTGCACTCATTGGAAACTCCCAGATAAGCTTTTCTATGCCACTGTTGATTTTAGCTGCAATTTTGTCAATTCATAAATCTCCATTTCCTCCTTGATCTTCACATAATATTTGTATGTAGTCATTAATTTGGTATATTTTCAGTAGCTTTCAATTGTTATTGTGCTAAGTTTGCTCCAAGACTTAACAGTCTAATGGACAGCACCAAGCAGATTGATCATTCTAATAGTAATACAAACATCCCACGAAACTCAATACATTATAATAAAGCTAAACCAACTGCTGTATAATATCAGGCTAAATATCGGCAATAATAATTTTGAATTACTAATTAATTTGTCTCTAGAGGGAGGCCTCATTAGGCACCATCTCATATTTAATTAAAATTAAAATTATTAAATAATTTTAGAATAAACCAGAAGAAAAGAATTGGCCTGGAGCACGACTCAAACCTGCAACTTCCACTTGCTGTGTGAATGCATTGCCAATTATGCTACCAGGACCTCTAGTTCAATCTCCTCTTCCAGGTATATTTAACTTATGATATAACCATCATCGGTTATCATGGTGTCAACTGGGGATGCATTCAGCACCCTAATCCTGTAAACTCCCACGAAGGCACTCAGTCAGCCATTGCATACTTGTCAACACACATATGTATGTATATATATATATATATTAATTATATTAAGATTTGATTTTTTTCAATTAGGGCTCCAGAAATTCTTACAAGAAGTGGTCATGGAAAGGCAGTTGATTGGTGGAGTCTAGGTGCACTTATGTATGACATGCTCACAGGAGCAGTAAGTAGCAATTTTTTTTATTTTACAGATTTATTGAACTTTAATGTTTTTTTAGTTTAAAAATGGGAAATTAT
This sequence comes from Centruroides sculpturatus, assembly GCF_000671375.1. Lineage (NCBI taxonomy): Eukaryota > Metazoa > Arthropoda > Arachnida > Scorpiones > Buthidae > Centruroides > Centruroides sculpturatus. The sequence goes on from NW_019384770.1 coordinate 2,698, forward strand.
TTTATATTATTAGAAAAACAAAAAGATTGAAAATTGCAGATTTATATGATTAGGCATTGTTAATCACTTTTCAGTTAATAATATGAATAAAATTTGACTTATAAGAAATGCTTTTCAGTTTACTGAAAATGAATTTCAACAAAATAATGTAATTTCAATGCATTATTGAGATTGAATAGCAGTGTCTGTGAGAACCTGGGGCTAGGGAACAATTTAAAGGCTAGTAAGATTTAATTTTAGTAGGTAATTAGATTTATTTTACAAAAGGGAAAGAAAGACAAAATTTTATCTAGTATCAACATTTCTCCTTTGTTTCCAGTGATTCAGAGGATGTTTGAAATTCTTGCTAGATTGAAAGTTAGTCAGAATATGACTGCATCAGGACTGGTCATCATATTTTCTATAAAAGGTGGAAACCTTCATCCATCTTGGTTTTTAATCACCCTATTAGCCATTGTGCCTTTGTCTTGGGTCAGACGATATGAGCCCATCTGCATTCCTACCTCCCCATTGCGTTCTTGTTCATTCCTAAAATAAACAAGAAGAAACTCATTGGTAAATATGAAACTTATGTAAGGTTTCTCTCCCATAAAAAGGATTAGGAAGTGTTTAGCTAAATAAGTAGTTTTAATATTTTGTGGATTGAGGTTAATCCCAAGTATTTAGCCAATATATCTAGCATTGTTGTGTTTGAGTTTTTTAGCTTTTTATAATAATTTGTATGCATTTATATATACCTTATGTATCCTTTATAATAATCCAGATTTTGCTGTAAATAAATAGTGAACTTATTTTTGGGATTTGTCTGCTTCTATCTCACCGATTGACATGACCCCTTTGCCACTCAGGTTGGCCCCTTGAGGCAAAGTAATTATTAGACATCACCACTCTGACATATAATTAAAAATAGATTATAATTGCGAGTTAGAATGTGAGCATTATTTATCCTAACTGGTGTTAGGACTCACATAGACAGAGATCTCATGATCTTTAATTTTCCTTAAGTTTAGGTAGAAATTCATAGCCATCCTGTACAATGGATGAGGTCTTACAGACCCCAATCTCACTTTTCTAATATTAGCATTCATCTATGTATAGACAAAATTGAATATGAGAAACTTTTTTGATATGTTTCTCTAACATCAAAAAAGCTATAGGTTAATAAAGTGTTGGTGTGGTAGCTTGTATATGAATTTGTTGCTTAGAAGTGATAATTAGTAAAAGTGAAAGCAGTTGAATTCTAAGTTTAAGAACTAAGAATTCTAAGGCCACAATGTTAGACAAGATCATTTAAAGCATTTTTAGTCGGTTTGAAGATTATTAAAAATAAGTTTGGTTAACCTGTACTAAATAGGTTTTCTCTGAATGTACTTAAACAGAGAAACATGACTAATACCATCTAGTCTCACCTTGTTTTATCCAGTTTAACCTACATAAAATAGTGTTCAATGCCAAAAAACTTATTTTTTTTTATTTGAAACTAGAAAACTTTTATATTTTTGATATGAAAGAAATTGAAATAAGTCAGATGAAAAATTTGTATGTTTTTCAAATTGAATTTTCAGCTAATCCTAGTAGATGGTCAAAACTTGATATATTCATTCAAATAAAATTTTTAAATTTTTATTTATTCCATGATAGCTCTTTTATAAACTCAAAAATTACATAATTTGTCTTTATCTGGAATAAAAGGTAAACACAATGATTTCTCTTTTTCTTGCTTTTATATGCTGATCATTTCAGATAATAGGAAAAATATTATCATC
>NW_019384770.1:6140-49722 GCF_000671375.1 Centruroides sculpturatus
GGGTAAGTTGAGTTTACTATCGTCTGTACAGTATATAAATTAGGTACTGTAAGTCTAATACAGTACTGTAATTTTATACATTTCTTGTGAAAAAACATTTCTTATTCAACAGCCATAAAAATTATTTCTATTAATGATGTCTCCAAAGTTTGACGAATTTTTCGGCGAAAAATTCGTCAAACTTTGGAGACATCATTAATAGAAATAATTTTTATGGCCGTTGAATAAGAAATGTTTTTTCACAAGAAATGTATAAAATTACAGTACTGTATTAGACTTACAGTACCTAATTTATATACTGTACAGACGATAGTAAACTCAACTTACCCACCTAAACTCTCCGTAGCGTGTAAGTAGTTTGGCTGCTCATCCATTATTGGTCCAGATTCGACCAATCCTGTCGCGACACGAGTGAGCGATGATGTTTTACCGCATTTTATGAGTTTCTTTTAGCAGCTTTATACGAATACGGTCGCAATTTTTTTGCCGCGATATACAAATCCGCATTATATGTACCCGCGTTATAGGGGGGTCTACTGTTTATCAAATATAAATTGTAATAGAATATGAAAATTATATTCTCAAAAAATATTTTCCTATTATAACTGCATTTTTGCAAAATTGCATGTTATAATAATAAAATTTAAACTATAATAATAGCATAACTTATAAATGAAGCAATTTATGTAAAGGATTACAATTTAATACATACTGTTTAATATATATTGAATAGATTATAATTTCATAAAAATAAGCAATTATCATTAAACCAGCAATTAATTGTCATCTAAACAAATGTTTTCTTCTGTTTTAAATGGTCATTGCCAGGTTTTGATGTAAATGAAATGTTTGCTAGAAAACAAATTTCAAAATTTAAAAAGACACACATCATAAAGATATGTGCATGCTCAATGACACATTTCAAAAAATTAGTCTTCCACCTGGATTCCAGTTTTAAAATATTAAGATTATATAAAATATATAAAAAACAAACTTGACGAGGATCTATCATACATGAAAGCATGCCCTCCACGCAGCTGCTAATGTGTCCATGTCTTTAAAATTAATCACTGTTCCCCTCTTAAACACTTTAAATATCTCCAGTTGTTTGAGATATTTCATGTTGGCTGGGTCCTCGCACCATCGCAGTAATTAGGCATTGTTAAAGTCAACCCAGACATCGTTATCGGCAGCAAAAGAAGCCAATGCGATAGTGGAATGACCTTTCTGAATGGTGTATTTATGCTTCTTGATCCTCAGTTTTAGATTACATGCAGTAGCACCAATATATTCATCAGGTTGATTCACCCCATGATCATAAATAGGGATAGTATAGACCCCTGGCATACAATTTTGGTCCAATCAGTCCTTATTGTTTCTAATACAAGAGAAAACAGTTGGAGATCTTCTGTAAGCAATTCTGTTACTCATAAAGTGGGATACTTCTTTGTAGATGTTGGTAAGGTCCTTATTGTAAGTAACAGGTAGAAAGGACTTGTGTGAGAACCGAGGGGGTTAGTTGTCCCCACTTACCAGCGGCTCTGTCAGAGGGTGGCTTTATAGGAGGGCAAAATGAAATGAGTGGGAAGGTTAATGAGTAAGTTGACAGGTTCCCAAATATATACACAGGTTGAACAAGAATAACACATTTAATAAACAACTATAAAATTGTACATATCAAAGGCTAAGGTGAAGATCTACAAAAATTCTATTCTACGTCGCAACAATGATTTGTCTTTCATATGAAACATCTAATCTCGATTCTCTAAGTTAAGAGACGAGAGAGAGATCTCTAGAAGAGAGACTTCTCAGAGAGGGATTTTGCAGAGAGAGAGAGTATACAAATAGATATCCAAAAAAAAAAAATACCTCTAAGTTCCCGATCCGTAATATGGGTCGTTGGTAAAAACGTTCCTGGATCGTCACGGCAGTTATGGCGGTATTGGTCAGTAGATGTGGCAGTCGATGTCCACCCTGGAAGTGTCCGCCTTGTGAATGTCCGCCCTGTGGACTGAGTTCAAGCGCTCTTTATACTATTTTTGAGGGGTGAGAACTATGACATCATTAACGATTTATACGCACACCTGTTCATGTGTTGATGTCTAGATCTATCTTGTACGGACAACTGACACAGAGAAGTTTGTTTAATTTATTGCTATTGGTGTCTAGAAGATATGATTTTATAATATAAATTTCTATAGGTTTGACGGCTCTCATCCATAAATTAACATTCATCTGACAATAATTTCTTTAACCTGGTCAACTATCTAGATATTGTTTATATCAAACATCGCGTTTGACTACAAACAAGATGATTTATTGCCGTAACCACGTGTCACATGCAACCAAAGAGGGGGTAAAAACATCTCTTATTCCTGTCTTGTTGATATTAACGTCTATAGAATTACCTTTAAACAAATGGAGGAGATTTCTTTTATTGATATACTAACGATTTTTTTTTGAGGAGATCATCTCAGTCATTGACCGCAGAAGTCCCCTTTTTCCCTTTACACCTAATTACGAAGTTTATTAGAAAGGTGATATTGTTCTAAAACAAAAGGGTTTTGGACCGTCACACTTGTCTCTCAATGGTGATGTTTCCACTGGATGTTCCTAGCATGCAACAAGAGCATTAATAAGATGTGAAGAATATCCATGCTGCCTGGCTATACTTGAAATGTACTCCAGTTCCATTTTTCTATCTTCAGCCATTGAACAATGGATGTAAGCCCTTCTTACAAAGGCCTTAAAAGCAGTGATCTTATAATTGTAAGGATCATGCAATTTTGCATGGATGAAGAGCAGAGCATACGAGATCTTACGGAACACCTTTGTTCTCAACTGGCCATGTTGTAATGCACTGTCTACGTCAAGAAAGTGTATGCTGGTGCAGCTTTGTAGTTCTGTCTGCAACAAGAGACTATAAGCATTATCGTTGAAAGCCTCGATGAACACAGATAAGTTCAGTTTTCTTCTCCAAATAATCAAGACATCATTGACATATCTTGCATACAATATAATATTATCGCTAACACCAGGTAAGACACACTGCTCCAGGTATCTGACTACCAATTCACAAAGTGTTTCTGAGATGGGAATACCCATGGAAACCTTATAGGAAAATATTCCCTTCAAATACAAAAAAGACCAAGTGACATATAAGGTGTGCTAACTCCAAAATGTTGGAAATATGTCTGGAAGAGTCATTGATGTTATGAATGAGAAAGTCCTGCAATTCACAAAAACATGGCTCTATACGAATAGAAGGGAACATGAACTCAAAGTCTCATACTGTAAGTAGATGCATGCCAAGAGCGTTTAATCTGCGAATCAACTTCACTGAATTGGACACAATGTATGGATATTCTTCCATGCTGCTGATTATAAAAGAGTTGAGCCTGTGCTCCATAAGAATAGATGAAGATTTCAATTCGTCTGCAACTGGGAACAGTTGTTTACCGGTTTCATGGAGCTTGGCAAAAGCAAATAAACAAGGAGAAATTGAAGCTGATACTGTTGTTTTAGTTAATTTGAGTATTCCAGCTAAGGGAGAATTAGATATGCATTTAATCCTTGCTTGAATCTTCTCCAAGTAACCACTGGGGGCCTTAGTGCATTCAGTATTGTCAGTGTACTCACAAACTACAGTAGACCCCCCTATAACGCTTAGATACGTTCCACTCTAATCGAATTTTACGTTGTAGGAATGATTAAATACATGAGCCAATCGCAGCCCGATAGGTGGGAACTTNACAAGATAGTATCTAATGCCTCCCTCTAGAAAACCCAATTAAAAAAAAAGTTCAACTGTCATCCAGTTTTTTTGATATATTGATAATTAATGCCATCACTTTTTTTTAAATTTACATTCTCAAAGCATCATCAATTCTTAAATTACTAGTTACTAATAAAGAGTGTACACTCCAATTGAATTAATTTGTGCTCATTCAAATCGAAACTTATTCTTCAGACATTTTTTGAAAATATAAATAATTCAGGTTTATCGAAAATATAAATTTCTTCAGACTTATAATTTAATCTTTTCAGTTAATTTTTTGTATTTTCTCATGAATATCACTAGTAGAAGCAGATTCATTAAACATCACTTGGTCAGAGTGCTATTGAATTGCACATTGGCAATTAACTTTTCTTGCAGTCCAAATTGATCTTATTTCACTTTGATACAAAGAAAACACCAATTGCTATAATTTCTATATTATATATTGCACTATATTATACCAATTTGCTATATTAATTGCTATATTTTCTATTGGGTCTTTAAATCCAACAGAAAATAGCAGTTTGGCTGGGAGATTCTTATACATCCACCATATTTTCCTAACATTACCCTATCCAATTTTCACTTGTTTTGTTCTCTCAACAACTTTCTATATGGAAAACAGCTTCAAAATCACATTGTTGAATCATGATATTGAAGCTGCTGTCAAAGTTTGAATGCATTGAATGCAAAACTTTGACACCAAAGACAAAAATTTCTATCATTCTGATATATACAAACTTATGGATTGATGGAATAGTGTCATATGAGGTTATCGTCTTTGAGACTGCTGACCAAAGCAAGTCAGTTACTGAGACGGGTGGTCATGTATGCATGACTTTTATGGACAATGAGACAAAATCAGAAGTATTGACATAAACCATTTATTTACAGATACAACAGTAACTTACAGAATATTCCAGAGGTTCTTCCTCAACAAGACTGTGAAAGAAAGTCCAGGAAAGTCCAGTTGGTTATACTTCAGAAAGTTCTAGATTGACAGATCCTTTATAAGTAGAAAGCCAACTTGGGTGCTCAGTTGGTGCAATTGGTTCAAATGATTGTCAACAAGTTTCAGACAATGAGACAGTTGGAAATCTGATCAAAGATGACAAGAGAAAAGATGGGTTCTCGCAGAGAAAACTTGGGAAGAAGATTCTGCTCATGTCCTTGAAATACAGGCTTTTATAAAATTTGTTTCTGAAGTAAATTTGGTTGGTCCCAATTTACTTTCATCACTCTCCAATTGGTGTTTTCTTTGTAACTAAGTGAAATAAGATCAGATTTGAGCTGCAAGAAAGGTTAATTGTCAATGTGCAATTCAATAGCACATTTCTACTCTAAGTGATGTTTAATGAACTTTAGACTTCTATTCATATTTTAAGACTATTTTTCCCTATTCTGACAATTAGGAATATTAATTGCCTTCCCGTAATACTCTCCTTTCATTAATTAAAATTATTTTATCAGAAAGGATAAAATATTTAATTTTCTTGTTTCATAATTATTTCACCTTGTTGTGATCACAGGAATTAACATTTGCCTTTTTGGACAGACACCTGCAACTTTTGGAACTGCATCATTCTTAGGACCTAATAGTTGTATCATCAGCTGGAGTCTATATACTACACTGAAAAATAGTTTGTTGAATTGGTTTGATGACTTAATAAATGTGCTTTTTTAAAATCTTGTACTGTGCCATTACTTTGGCATCAACTTTATAGAATGATTCTCAATGACTGACCAATACATATACAATTAAATATACAAAGCACTTTACAACTATATATACAGAGTATATAATTTCAAGGTGCAATATTTTAAATGAATATTGACATTATAAAATTTGAATTTTTCTCAACCTGAGAAGTAGTTGAGAAGTAAATTACAAATAATTAAATATACAAAGCAAATATACACTCCTCAAAAAGTAAAAATTGCAACACCACAAAAGAATGCACATAGCTACATGAACATTGCAGGACTGGTAGAGGTGACAGATATGCAAATGATTAAAAGAACAAAGCTATGTAACAGACACATGTTTATTCAGTAACAAATATGGCTTCCATGAGCAGCTATACAGACTGCTATATGGCAAGGCATACTATCATTGAGGCAATTAATGGTTGCCTGAAGTAACTCTTTCCAAGCTGCATCCACTGCAGTGTGCACTTCATCTACAGAGCGTGGTGGTGAACACTGATGCACTTCATGTCGGATGAGGACCCACAGGTGTTTGATGGGGGAGAGATCTGGCAAGGCTGCTGGCCAGAGAAGGATGTGAATTCCATTCAGGCTGGTGAGAATTCACCATGTGACATGGTCAGGCATTATCTTGTTGGAACATTATGTTGGGTGCACCCTGCACCAGTGGTCAAATCTCAGGCCCCACAATTTGTGTGACTTACTGGTCTGCAGTCAGAGTACCAGATATGTGCACCAGGATTGTCTGCTGATCAAACATGATGCCTCCCCAAACTATGATGCCCTGGTGTGGGGCTGGAGTGATGCTCAGAAATAAGGACTGGAATTTAGCATTCCCTGGGGTATATCCCACCACATCCATCCATGGCCATCATTCTTCCACAAATAGAAGCAGGATTCATCCATAAACAATACCTCTTGCAATTCAGTGGTCTAATTACAATGATGACACCATGCCAGGCAGCCTGAAGTTGGGCTGCATGCACCTCAACCAGGGTGCCATTAATGGTTATGTTTATTTTTTAGACATGTGTAAATATACATACATATATATATATAAAAATAAGAGTTGCCAAACTACTAGTTGAGAATGAATGTATATACAATTGTATATATAACTGTATATTGTATATAAAATTTCTAAATAAGATTTACAATGATAATCAAAAAGCATCAATACAAAAGATGGTGATCAATTTTATCCAAAGTAACCAAATCAGATACACATGCTTACTTCTATAATCAACAGGTGTTTTAACAGTTTATGTATGTTTATCAAAAGACTTGATGCACAATAAGGTTCTTACCAAGATAACTTATTGAAGATTTTTAATGATATCCTATTTAGAGCCTGTTGCCTACATCCATTTTTGTGTGAACTATACAATGCATATCACACACATTGAAAAGTATCTCAATGAATGGCATGGTTTTATTAATGGTTAAGTTTTTATTTCTAGTTGAATCATATAATAAATTTATAACTGCTAAGTACTAGTAAATTTAGATTGCTGTCATTACCACAACATGTATATTCAAATACTTACTTTAACTTTGAACCAAGCATCTTCTGTACAGTAACGAATATCACAAGCACATATTAAATTGACACCACCTCCAATGCATCCATTGTGAACAGCTGCAATAACAGGCTTTTGACACTAGAAAAATAATTTTTAAAAAAAATTTGAAAAATAACATTTTTCCTTGATTCATTTTTTTCATTAAAAAAGTAATATATTACATCAATATATTTAATATTAACTATCAGATTTATTCAGTTTTCCTAGGTAAAGAATATAATTCTTAATAATAATTTAAAAATTTTTAAACACACTATAAAATTGTAAATGCCCATTTTCCATTATAAAACACAATGCACAGATTAGCAAAAGTGCATAATACAATACCATTTCAAAAATCCAAACTCTGATTAATCTAAACCAATTTTGTTCATTTATCTACTAAATATTGTAACTAAAAACAAAAAGAAACCATAGATCAATTATTAAAAGAAAGAATTTGTAAAATTTATATACACTATATATTTTAATATCAACACTCTGTACAGGTAACCCCCGTATAATACGGCACTTCTATAGCACGGATTCACTCTAACATAGTTTGAGAATTGGGAACATCCCTGTATAACACGGTACTTTTATAGCACAGATTCATTATAAAATGATTCGAGAATTGGGTAAAACCTTCGTACAACATAAAATATAATAAATTTTCACATACTGAAGTACTAATAGTTCACGAAAATTATTATTTTTGTGAACTATTAGTACTTAAGTATATAAATTTTCTTTTCCAGCTTTCTGTCGATACACGTGGTCCTTCTCAAAACTTGTTTCGGTGTTGCCAGATCTTCACGCTTCTGATTTTGGTGTTGCCAGATGTTTTTCCCTTATTCCATACTTGCTTTATTCTTCATAAGCGGTTAGCACCATAACTTCATAAGTGCTTAGCGCCATATAAGAAAATTTATAAAGATCTTTTAACTAAAAGCAAGCAATCTAAAATATATTTTTTGCAAAAGATAGAGCATGGATCTGAAGATAATGCAGAAAAATGCTCAGAGGATTAGGATATCTTGCCAAAAAGAAAATAGGAAGGATATCTTGCCCTTGGTTAATAGTGCTTAGTGATGATGAAGAAAACATTGTTTAATTTATATTAATATGTATCACNTTTAATAATTCAGTGATTGTAAAAAGATGAAATTGTTAATTAAAATAAAAAATAACTAATTAAAAATTTGTTTGCAAACTTTTAAAAGTTGAAATTGTAATTTATTAGAATGTTCACTTCAAAATAGCTAAATAGATCAGTAAAAATCTGTAATTTAATAAAAATTTACAGCTAGACAAGCTGTAAATTTGAATTTTGAGTTGGCAACACTACTATTAATTAATATATATGCAGATGCGGATTGTATGTCATTTGAATATTTTACATACTGTTGTGACAAAACATCTTACACATTGCTATCTGATCTGGTTCATCTGTCTTTTAATATTATTATTCAAGGTTTGTGTTTTTCTACATTCTTAAATTATAATGGCATGGAAACAAACGAGGTTTAATCTCCAATGGTTGGATCCAGCTATTCATCCAGAATTCAATTCCTGGTTAGGAATTGTAAAAGATGATGATACAAAAGCATTTTGCTGCATTTGTTGTAAAGTTTTCTCATTAAGTAATATGGGAAAGCATACATTAGAATCACATGTAAATAGTTCTAGTCATGTTGAAATAAAAAGATTGAAGTCGGAACAAACTTCACTGATAAGGTTTTTAACCCCCAACAAATTCAAACTCTTCTAATAGTCAACAAAATGTGTGTGAAACGGCTTCTGTTGTGGAAGATAGATCTAAGATCACTAATGAACAGTCTCTCACCAAATCAACATTTCTTAGCGGCACATTGACACCTTTTGTGATAAAAGATGATGTAATAAAAGCAGAGATAACTTAGGCATTGGCAGTTGTAAAGAGAAAGATGTCACTCAATTCATGCTCTGATATTAAAAACATTTTCAAAAAAAATGTTCCCTGACAGTGCTATAGCCACACAATTTCAATTGGGTCCAGATAACACTTCCTATATAATAAATTATGGCATAGCCCATTATTTCAGAGAAAAATTGATTAATGCTGTTACAAGTTGCAATAATATTACTATCTCCTTTGACGAATCACTAAACAAAGTTACTCAAAGAACTCAAATGGATCTTGTGATAAAATACTGGGACAAGAGTGAAGATAAGTTATGACCAGATATTTAAATAGTGTCTTTCTGGATCATAGTACAGCAGATGATCTCTGCATTTCTCAATGGGCTTTCAGACATTCTCTTGATCTAGCAAAAATTCTTCATATCTGTATGGACAGACTAAATGTAAACATAAGTTTTCTGAATAAATTAGAAGATCACATGGAGACATGGAATGTTGGTAAATCATTTGTGAGAATGGGAACATGTAGTCCATGGTGCATGGTGCTTTAAAACCAGCTTTTACAAAAAGCTGGTTTTAAAGAAGTAGATTGGAATTTGTTATCACTGCTACGGAATTTGTACTATTTGCTAAAAGACTTACCCACTTGGCATGCTGAATACATTGCTATAAGTGGAAGCAGATTATTTCCCAAAAAATTTGGTTCAACAAGGTAACCGGTTGGAGAATGGAGAGTGCTTAGAATGTGCAGCAGAAGTTGTTGAATCTGTGAAGACATACATAAACAACAGTACAAAGTTGAAAGACAGCAAGGTTGCTACATTCTTGAGACAGGTATTCAATAATCCCTTTATTAAAGTTAAACTTTTATTTTTTTGGTCAATATGTACACAAAGTGAGAGCTTTCTCACTCAATTTCAGAGCAACAAACCTCTTGCACCTTATCTTTATAAAGCAGTTGTTCAATTATTAATGAACCTGATGAGAAAGTTAGTGAAAAATGACAGGGTCACTGACAAGCAGTTTCTAAAAATAGATTTAAATGATAATGAAAACTTGGTATCTCTGAAGAATTTGGATATTGGTTTTGGAGCAAAAAAGGTTTTAAAAGAATTGAAAGTAAGCATCAAAGATATTTTGTGTTTTCTAAGAGATTGTCAAAATGTGCTGAAAGTGATGACACAAAAGATTATTGAGAAGGGACCTGTCAAGTACAAATGTGTGAAGGCCTTGAGCAGCTTAGACCCAGAAATTATTAAAATGCAATCAAATGTTGGAAAATTGTATTTCAGTGTTTTACTGGAGGTTCTACATGATACAAGCAGGATTGATGGAAATGTGCTGCCAAAGCAAAAGAACAGTATGATATACAGGTAACCCCCGTATAACACGGCACTTCTATAGCACAGATTCACTCTAACATGGTTCGAGTATTGGGTAAAACCCTCTACAACATGAAATGTACAGTAATAAAAACTATTAAAAGTGAACTTTATCTAATTTGAATTTAGTGAAATCCCCATAAAACAATAAACGTGATAAAGATTTTAAGTGCGAAAGATACCTCATTTGACATTTTTCATTCGAGTGCACATGTACTATCAGATTTTCCTGCATAATTTTTGTGGACTATTAGTGCTTAAGTATGTAAATTTTCCTTTTCCGCCTTTTGTCGATTCACATGGTTCTTCTTGAAAGTTGTTTCAGTGTTGCCAGATCTTGACGCTTTTGCTTTTGTGTTGCCAGATGCTTTCCCTTATTCCATACTTGCTTTATTCATCATAAGTGCTTAGCACCATATAAGAAAATTTATAAAGATCTTTTAACTAAAAGTAAGCAATCTAAAATAACATATTTTTTGCAAAAGGTAGAGCATGGATCTGAAGATAATGCAGAAAAATTCTCAGAGGATAAGGATATCTTGCCAAAAAGAAAACGCCCTTGGTTAATAGTGCTTAATGATGACGAAAAAAAACATTGTTTAATTTATATTAATATGTATCACTTCTTAAGAAAATTTTAATAAAGATATTTATCTTAATTATGAAAATATAATAACATGTTTTTTAATTTTTGGAACCTAACTCCCCTTTTCATACTAGTTCTTTGTTTCGTATAACATGGATTTGCATAACACGGCAATTTTTTGGAACATAACTCTTGTGTTCGTGTTATATGGGAGCTACCTGTACTCTGCAATAAATTGTCCATAAAACCCTATTCTACAAAGTTTGAGGACTTCATATCCGAAAGGCGTGGTGATGATGGTCTGGACACATTTTATTGTGAAATTATGAAGGATGATAGGCAACTGCAAGATCTATGGTCTATTAACAAATTATCTCTTTCTCACATGGGAATGCAAGTGTTGATAGTGGTTTCTCAGTTAACAAATCATTGTTGAGGGAAATCTTAAGGAAGAAAATTTAGTTGTTCAATGCTTAGTTTATGATGGGATCCCTTTTGCAGGTTTGTATTGATCAAATAAATATAGACCAGAAAATGTTAACAGTCAGAGGATATAGACAGCAATATATTGCATCTCTGCAACAGAAAAAAGATATTCAGAAGCAGCAGGCATTGAGGGCTGAAGAAAAAAGAAAACTTACACAACAACTTAAGGATTTAAAACAACACCAGAAAAATGTTAAGAAAAGATCATGAAAAGGAAGAAAAAGAGATTGAAATGAAAATAAATACATTTGAGGAGAAAAAGCTAAAACTACATTAATGTAATAGTTCTTGTGTTTTGTGAATTGTAATTAATTTTTTATTTTCTAATTATCTGTATTTTGAAAAAAGGGAATTACTAAGAAGAAGGAATTACTAAGGAAATACTAAGAAGTTTCTCTGTATTTTGATTGTCCATTTTGTAAAAAACTAAAAAGATTTTACAATAAATTAGATGCATTTGTTAGAGAAGCTATAGTATAAACTTACACCTATTCCTCTTTATATACGATCATTAATTTTTTCATGTAAGAAAATGCTTTATTTAAAAATTTTTAAATTTAACTTTTTGTTAAAATTATGTTGCTGTTTAGAAAAAAAGTTACTCGTTTTGTTGAAAGATTGGTTTTAAAATTACGTGTTTCTAAGTCAAGAGTTCATTTTAAGCACAGTACAGTACTATTTGTTTATCAAAAAATACTGTTAGTTGATTTTATGCTATCTTGTACTTACTAGATTTACATACAAATAATAATGATAAATGATGATAAAATAAAAAGCTCATGTTTTGTTTGTAAATTGCTTATTTTTTCATTACATTGAAGTTGTGGATTCTATCAAACATTTTTCTACAGGATGTATGTACTGTATTTTTTTAATGTGGCAGTCTTTGAAACATATCAACTGTGCAAAAAGAGGGATAGATGTACTCAATGTTCACAGTAAATGCTGTTTTATTATGTCGATTTTCTACACTAAGAAATGTGAGGGTCAGAATTTGGACAGAGTTGGTCAGGGAAAGTCAGGGAATTCAAAACAAAAATTTGAGTAGGAACCCTGTAAAAAGATCCATTTTCAGGAGGCATTTACAGAAAAACACTGTAGACAAGAGATCAACTATTGAAAAGACTTAATTTCAAATTTTTGAATTTTGTCATTTTGCATGTTTTTCCACTCTTAATTTTTGAAATGAATTATTTTTGTCTGCAAACATTGAGAGACTTTGAATCCTGAGATTCAGTCATTTTTATTTAAGTAAATAAACAAAAAGTTTTTAACTTGAATAAATGAAAAACTTTATAATTTACAAAAAAAAATTGATTTGTAACAGTCGTTTAACATTCTGTTGACCAGGAACATTATTTATAAATAGAGATGTTTCTGGAGTATCCCACACTTTCTTCCTTCTAAAATGAAGACAAAAAGGAAAATATTCTATTGGTTTTCAATGTCTTTAAGTGGGTGACTGGACAGTCAGTGGGTTATTGTCAAGGGTTCAATTGGTTAATTCATTGAAAATCCTAGAGGGATATACACCAACAAAACACCAAGTAATATACATAATTATATAACCAGATGAGAACTTAGAAGTGCATCCCCTTGTTGATGCGATGTTGAATCAGTGATTTTGATCAAACTTTGGGATGATATAGTGCATCCTCAATGACTGACATGTGCCAAGCAGTAAGGCACACTACTCAAAATTAAAGTTAAAAATTGCACAATCACTTAAAGCTCTTAGAATATCTGTTATTTACAAGGTTTCTTGTGGCTTGATGAGAGTGCACTAGTTTAATAATTGTGAGGTTGGTGTTATCTTGTTGGTAATATAATTTTTTTTTATAAAACTATAATTTTCACTTTATTCTTGATATTTTTTAAATTTATTATGTTGTCAAAGAGAAAAACTGATTTCTTTTTAGAAATCTACAAATAATACAAACTCTTTTTAAGAGGTTTGTATTATTACTTGTATTAAAAACATTGTAAACTACATTGTCGAGAAGTAAATGTTTTTTTAAATTAACATGAAATTTGTCACTTCTAGGAGATTAGTATTCAATGAAGTATTTTTAATGCAAAGTTTTACAAATGTATAAACTTGATTTCAGGATTTGGACAAAAACTCAACTGTTTTCTTAATTACTCAAAAAATTTCTTAATTAATGAGAATTAGGTCTCTTGTTGTCTTGACCTTTTCAATTCAAAAATAGAAAGAATAACTGAATAATACTGATTAGTAATTGTCTAAATATAAAACATTTTATTATTTTCAAACAAACTAAGTTGTAAATAGCTTAATATTTAATATTATTATGTATGTCTATTTTTCTATTAGTTAATTATGTAGAAATTTTTTCAAATTTTAATTAAGTATTTACTAAGATTTTTCATTTTGAGTTTAGCCAGGAGAAGAATTACCCAGTTATCTGAGCAACTTCGACTAAATCAACAATGTATAGATCTTGCTTATAATATTTACAAAATGGTGTTAGCTAGACGATTGACGAGAGGACGAAAAAATTCTCATGTTATTGCTGCATGTATTTATATTGCATGCAGAAATGAAAGAACTCCTCGTATCCTTTTTCTGTTCTTCTAGTATAGTCTTATTTTATAAATATATTTATTAAGAAAGTAAACTATAACTGTAAAAAATGAAATTAGTTTAATTTGAAAGATCCAGTTAAGTATTTTTAATTGAATTAATTTTTGCAAACAAGAAAGTGTTCATAAATTAGAGTTGAAAAATTAAACTCTTCTGACTCGTCATCTACAATATGAAAGACTATTATTATGTACTGTACAGTACATGAAATAGAAATGCAACAGAATGAATCAGGAATGTTTATCTTTTAATTTTAACCCAGCAATCAACTGATTTGTCTAAAACATACTGGAAGAATCCAAACAATTAACAAATATAGAAAGAAGATATTAGTAATATAAAAAAGAAATTAGTTTGATGGCTTGCTGTTTTAATGGTGACTAAGACTGTATTTGTTTTCAAATTTAAATTTACTGCATGTTTTGCCTTATAAGATGCACATTTTTGTACCTAAAATTTATCTGGAAATTTTATATATACTGTGATTAGGTGCAAATATGTCTTATATTGTGATATATTTTTATTATATTATGTATTTTATAGCATATTTTTCTCCCAAGAAATCAAGATGAAAAATGTGATGCATTCAATACAATGGTTATTCAATTAATCTTGTAAGGTGAAAAAGATTGGTTTAACAAATTTTGATAATTCATCTTTAGTTTAATAAATAATTGGGTAAATCATTTTTATACACGCTGGCAAATGAAAAAAATACTGTGATTCACTTAAGGCAATATTTGATTTATGGTGGTGATTTGGTACCTAAACTACTGTATTAGTGAGATATGTCTAACTCCATGAAGAGAAGCCTCAAATTTAATAAAACTTTATTGAGGAATTTCAATTAAATAAAAGCTTGTTATATGATGGCTATATTATTGTACCATATTTTAAATAATTATGATGATTTTAAAAATATACATATAATTTTTTATTTTTCTTAATTTTATACATATATGCTATTGGATTTAAGTGATGTTTTACAGGTGAGAAAATATTTGTATTGTTTTATGAATAAATTTATTATCAGTAATAAATATCCTTTTCATATATCAATGGGATATTTTGAGTTAATATGTTAAAAATGTATATTGTGAATGCATATTTAATTGAAATGTTTTAATTATAAGGTATGAATCATTTGTCTGTAATCTGTAGACTATTTATTTCATTAAGATTCCTTGTATTAATAAGTAAGATAAAATAAGTTGCTTGATTTTTTTTTTTTTTTAATTTGTAGTATTTGAGATCAAAATATAGAAAGCAAGTTAAATTCTATCTTTTAGCAGGGTTGTTTCACTAAAAAGGTTCTTTTGAAAACATACATTTTTAACACATAAGAAAAAAATAATATAATAGTTTTATAAGTATTATTATAGATTATAATAATCTTCTCACAGTAAATGCAATTGTCTATGGCAAACTGTAAAATGCATGAATATTGTATCTATGTAAATGATGTCAGAATTTATCTTGCTAATATAAAAAAATTTATTCAAATTAAAATGCTTGTAACATTTTACATATCTTTTAAATTTGCTCAATTAATGCTTCCATTCTAAAAAAAATTTAGTTTATTGTCTTCATTTATAAAATTGCATTTTATAATGAAATTACAGTAGAAATTACCACTGCACTCTATTAAAATAATAAAATTAGAGTACTGATAAAAAGAAAAGAAATCTCTTGTGTTGACATTTAATAATAATTTTTTTACCTTTTATCTTTAACATGTTCAAATGATTTAGATTTGTGTCTAGAATTTTAATTTTGGGAATAGTCTCTGTGAGAAAATTATTTTATATTTACATGAAATTGATGATTGTCCTAGAATATTTCTCTGACCTAAATCAAATAACATATTCTGTATGACTATCTATTTTTAACAGAAATTAAAATTGTATAAGTTAGTAATGTATCTGTTTTTTCCTAAATTTTTATATAGCCAAACCCATTTATTATCACATCTAAGAAACTGTCAAAACATGCAAAAGGTATACAACAGGAGAGCTTCAGATTTGATGAAAAGGCTTTAAGTGCACCAGTCATGAAGGCCTACTATATATGTCTCACATTTGCCACATTAAATTTAAATACATAAAAAATAGTTAACATTATTATGAAGTATGAAATTACATGTACAGTAATTGTAAAAATCAAATAAATAAAAATACCCACATTTGATTAGTCTGATGCAGCCATCAAATAATGAAAGTTTTTTCAATTTTGATTCAGTTTATAACAACTTTCAATTCAGTTAAAACATTACTGCCAAATTTATCCAAAATGTCTTTCCTCAACATTTTTGCCAACTTGTTTCAGAATGTTCATTTTAGTATTTTAATCGAGATCAACATGCTTATGTTTAACTATTATTTATTTTTTATTATAATGAGAATTACACAGTACAGTTAATCTTTACAGTGTACTCTAATTGATAAGAATGACCAAATGAGGATACAGTGTAATCGGTGTAATCGGAAAAATGCTATGATACTCTCAAAAACCACATTTTTGACAAGAAAACCACTAAAGAATACTTGTTTAAAAGTTAAAAATTTTGCTATAAATTTCTAAATTATATTAAAAAATATGTCAATAGACTGCACTGATAACACTTTGCTGACCTGTTTATAGCTGTGAACTTTATGATATTAAATAGAATATTTAAATCCATCATGCACACAATTACCTTGATGTTAACCGAATTTTGCTAATAGGCAGAGTGACATTAATCAGAGAAAAATCTATCATTTATTTTTGGGAGTTGGCTGGGGATAAAAATCTGTGATGATAACCAGTGTGACATTAATTGAGTTTGACTGTATATGCTGAAACTATTAGTGAATGTGAAATCATTCAGTAAGAGAAATATTTAGAAGAAAATAGCTAACAGTTTAGAATTGAAAATATTCTTTTTGTTTCTTTTAGGTAAATGTTTATGAGCTTGGAAAAACATATTTAAAGTTTGTCAGTGTCCTATGCCTTAAATTTCCTGAATTAGGTAATTGAAAAATACTTTATTTAAAAAGTACATGTATATTTAATATATATATATATATATAAGTAGTTTAGGTAATTTATAAATATTTGATTATTATAAAAAATATTTATAAATTTAATTGGAAGTTCAAAAAAAGAAATTTATAAAATGATGATCTGACTATTATATTAAATGATCTGAAGTCTGAAAACTTTAATAATTTCAATGTGTAAAATATTAAGTAATATAATAAAAAATACAATCACTAATAATTATTATTATTGTTATTGTTTAATCACTGCAATACTTAAAATATATTCTTTATATTAATTATTTAGTCTGTTTTGATATTATAATGCTCAGATCATTATTCACTATATTCATAATAGTTTATAATAGATTTTGAATATTTAAGGTTTTACTAGAATTATTTAAAAATTTCTTCACTAAGAATTAATTCAAATATTAGAATTTAATATCAGTATCAATGTTTTTAACTTTAATCAGAGTTCTTTGTCAAACAGATCTAAAATCCTGCTTTAGTGTTCTACCTTATTAGTCTTTGTATTTATGAATTTTTTAATGAAAATAGTTATTTAGGAAAGATGTATAAGGACTGATCATTTAATTTGCAAAATAATACTAAATTTTTCCTTATTGTTATCATCTAAAGATTTGTCTTGCTCAAAATACTCTCTAGATTTCTCTTCATCTATAAGCAACTTTGCCACTGCCATATTCACATATCATATGCTTTTTGCAGTCTATTTTTAGATAGATATAAGAGTTATTATTATGACTGTGAATGCCTCCAACCAACAACCAGCTACTGGTGTTCAGTGGTTTTATCTATTTGACCACTAGTAGACACACTTGTGGTTTGTGGGCTGCATTTGGTTACTGTTGTTTTGTAGTCATTTGCAATTTGTGTCATTTTGCTTAATTTATTGAAATAAAAACCAAATTAAAATTTTTATATTTGATGAATTTTATTTGTTTATTGCACTGTAATGTTCCTTCAAATTTAATTACAACTTTAAATATTTTTATCATTACATTACTAGATCCTTGTCTATATGTACCTCGTTTTGCACATCAGTTAGAATTTGGAAATAAAACACATGCTGTAAGTACAACTGCAATGAGACTTGTACAGCGGATGAAAAGAGATTGGATGAATACTGGAAGACGACCATCAGGTTTATGTGGTGCTGGTAATTCCTTATTAATAACGTTTTCTGATTTTGTTTATAATTCAGAATAAAAATAGTACTGTTTTATTTTTTAAGTCAAGTTACTAAGTTAATATTACTTCCACTGATTTTAAACTTGATGATTTTGAAAATTTGTCACATGGTTCTGTACAAAATTCAAATAATGTGTAGCTAAATCTGAATCTAGTTTTTTTTTGTTTAATTAACTTAGTCTTATGTGTGCTTGTTATTATTTTATCATTGAACTATCTCAGTCAATCATTCTTTTTTACATCAGTTGCTGCATTAATTTTTATCAGCTTGATTGGTATTCCTTTGACAAGAATGAATGAATTTTTTAGTGTATTTTATGAAATGTAACAGATAAGCAATTGCAAGAGTTAGTCAAGGTTGAAAACGAATTATTTTCATCATAATGGACTGTAATTTAATAAAATTTGTTTAAGTTAATTATATTTTTTAAAAGAAGCTAGCTTTGATTATATGACAGTCCTTTCTTAAATTTATCATAATTTAGTTTAGATTACGTAATAAAATTTTTTGTGTAATTTTTTGTAAATGCAAAAAAAAGTAAAGGTAACCTTCACTATATGCAGTTAATTGATTTTGCAGTTTTTTTGTAGCTATCAAAACTGCATGTATTTGTTATAAATCAATCAATGGAAAATAATTCATGAATTAGGTCATTAAGAAGTCTGAAATCATAATTTTTTATTTATATTTGTTCAGGCAGAGTAAAAAACATGAGAAATGAAGAATTGTTTAAATAATTAATAATTTTTCAGTAAAGATTTTAGACAAAGTAAAGTGTATTTCACAGAAAAATCAAAACAAATTAGAAAATAACATTAATGATTAATTATGGAAAGTTTAAACTAATCACAAAAGTAACCAAAATAAAGTAAATTAAGTAAAAATTTTTTAAAATCTAGCAAAATATTTATCAAACATTGCTTGCACGGTCACTACTGTCTTTATTTTCGTAGTTTTCTGTAAAAACTGCAGAATTAAAACAGAAATGCCATTAGACATTACATTAAATGCCTAGTTTCATTAAACAGATGCTGAAATATACAGCTGTTCCAACATCTCCAGAAAGCAGGTTAGCATTTCAAAAAGTGATCAGAAAAACTTCAGATTCTGAAACAATTGTTTATTACAGGATGTGCTAGTGCTTCAAAAAATGATTAGGCACTTCTTGAAAAGACAAATTTCGGTATGTGGCTATGACATGTATGTATATATGTACTGTACATACATAATTTAATAAGTCTGAGTCATTAATAATTCAAATTTTTAATGTAAATTATCATTAGAAATCATGTGTTGATTTATGCTGTTGTATATATTATTTTAAAATGTGATCAGTTATATGAAATTGATTTTAAGTCATTTGTTCTGTATATCATTAAGTAATTTAATGAAAAGTTTTTTAGAATAGATTCTGGAAAATATTAAATTAACAGTTTCATCTATTCTTTTAACTTATTTAAGATTTAAAATTTTTATAAGATTATATCTATGATTTATCTATTTGACTTTTGTTTATAGCTCTGTTAGTGGCTGCTAGATTGCATGATTTTAATAGAACAATTAAAGATATCATTAAAATTGTCAGAGTTTGTGAAGCTACTGTAAGAAAGAGGTTTGTAAATTTTTTATTATATATTAAATGTGTAGTTTTTATTAAGAATTGTTTAGCAATGAATTGATAAAATAATTTACTGTAAGGGGATAAAATTTATTCAGATGACAAATATATTTTGGTAAATAATCCATAGTAAATATCTTCAAAGTTACACACAGAAAATTGATAGGATATGCTCATAATTAAAATCCCTTCAAATTTTGAGATATGTTTGCTTTTTTTTATTTTTTTATCTTTACAATATTTTTAATTCACATTAAATGAAGTACTAAAAATAAATTACAAATAAACAAATATAAAATAACTTTTTATATATAGTTATTTTTTCCTTATATATTTAATTGTGATTGAGTATGTAAAATAGATTCACATGATTTTTAAAAGTTACAGATTTTTCTATAAAATACATGATATTTACTCAAGCATATTTAAGCATTGTTAATAAGAGTTATTAAAACCATAACTCTCTAAACGGACTTCATAAAAAGAATTCATTTACATTTTTCATAATTTCTTTCTTAAATTAATGTTTGAAACATCAGAAACTTTCATATTAATAATGAATAATTGTGCAATAAGAATATTTTTCAGGATTTATAAGTAAATAATATCAATAAATTTATATTCAAAACGTTCATGGCTAACAATAAATTCAATCTATAGATGTTATATTTCTTCTCAGTTTCACTGAAATCATATTTCAATTAAATTGAGACTGCAGGAAAAGATTCAAAAATTTGTTGCATTTTAAAGTTCTTTTGATTTGATATTAAAAATATATTTTATTACTAAATTTTTGGTTAATTTAGTTTCAGAGTGGACTTGTGTAAATATATTATCAAATATATTAATTTAAAATTTTAATGGGCATTCTAAAATATTGTAGATTAAAAGAATTAATGTGTGTAGAATTGATATTATGAAGAATTAGAGAATTTAATCAAATTCTATTTCTTAGTACTATAATAAAATTTCACAAAATGAGATTTTATTATACTAGTAAGTATTAAATTTAACATTTAAAAGGTTTACATTGATTAAAATTTTCTAAATAACTTTTTAATATGAATATTCAATTTTATACATTATATGAATATATTAATCTAAATATTCAATTTTTTTTCATCTAGACCTATTTGATATTTTAGCAGAAATCCAAAATGCTTTGCTAATTATTAAAAGTTAATTTTTTATATTTGTTTACTTCTTGTCTTGTAAGATCAAATTTAATTTGTTTCTGAATTATTTATTTATTTAATTGCTGAAAACAATTAGTATTAGGGTGCGTTTACTTCTGAGCTAATTTTACTCTCAGCACGCTCAGCCTGTATACTTTCATCTGAGTGCCACGCTCATTGGCGTTTACTTTAGAGCTATGTGACGTCATGTTTAGTGAAATTGGTAAGCTCAGAGTGCTAGCTAGTTCGTTATCAAGCTTTGCGCTAATTCAATATGGCTGCTCTCATGAAAAAATTACTTTTTGTACAAAGTACTAAAAATGGAATTAGTTTTCGAAAAATAAACGGCAGAAAGTATTTTTATCGGTAAATTTCAATTTGTTGTGTAAAATGTTTACAATGATCTTTTTTTTCATTGTAAGGTTCAATAGCTTTAGATGACTTTTTTCATAAACAGAGTTAATTAATGTGAAAAAAATTAAGTTTGATTCATTGTTTATGATTAAAAGTGAGGTTTACCTAATACGCATTTGGAATCTTCAGAAATGTTATGTTCAGAGCATTAAATAAATCATAAAGAAATGAAAAGCATTAATAATAATCCAAAATTGCATAAGTTTGTATGCTTGAATGAATTTTCACTTACATATGGGAAATGACTTCTCAAGAAATTGTATCATTTGAATACCATTTTTTCATTACAAACTAAACTTATATGATGACAGAGTAATACTTATTTCTATTGAAATAGGCTACTGCTTCTTCAGTTGATGTCTTAATAGCCATATGCTTTTCATCAATAGAGCCTCTAATTCCAGGAAAACCAGATTGGGTATAAAAAATTCCATTATTCTTACATCATCCTGCTGTGTGATGGCCAAGAGATCATTTTTCATTTTCATTTAACACTAACTTGTAAGAAAGAATTAACAACTTTATTTAAAATATTCCACGCAGTCCATCTAAACATATTAAAACGATTGCCAATACCCATAGAGGAAAGAAAGAAAGAAAAAGTGTTTTGTATTTAATATCAGTTATTTGTTAATTTTGAACTCAGTTTAGTTACACCACGACAAAACAACGTCACATCTATTCACTGGGCAAAACAATTGCTTTAAGTATGTATTATATGTATGTATAATATACTATTCTCTTATAAACTGCATCTAATTTCATATATTACTTCGTATAAACAAATCTGAATGATTCTTGATTTGCCAATGTCCATAGACAGCGTAAAAGCTGCTTTTGAGGAGACACGGGTCGTCNATGTATGTATAATCTACTATTCTCTTATAAACTGCATCTAATTTCATATATTACTTCGTATAAACAAATCTGAATGATTCTTGATTTGCCAATGTCCATAGACAGCGTAAAAGCTGCTTTTGAGGAGACACGGGTCGTCTTCCAGAGGAAATAATTTTTCGGTGTCTATAATTGGGCTTATTTTTTAAAGGAGAATTTCAAAGCTTTCTCTTGTAAGTCTAAGGTTGTTTAAAATCGATTGGCTTATAAAAAGGTAGAGTCTCTTCAATAAAAGTTTCTATCTTTTTTATTTTACTTTACTTTTCTTTTTTATTTTTTCATTTTTCTACAATTATATCCACAATAAAATCATCCTCGTCCGATTTGGAATCAAGTAGTTATATCTGTAACGTAACATTTAAAATAGCAGCTTTGACAATATTATTTGCAGGAAACCGCCATATTTCTTGTTAGCGTTCGCGTTTACTTTCGAACTGGACATGTAAGCACGAATACACATGCTAATGACGTCACTTCCGGTATTCAGAAGTAGCACTGTTAGCTCAGAAGTAAACACACCCTTAGTTGTACAGTACATGGATGGAATCATAGCAGATGTTTCTTTCAGCATCCTTCAAAATAAAAAATTAATAATAATAAACAAAACAAAATAATTGATTTCTTCTATTACACTATAAATAGCTGAGAGAAATTTATCAATCTAATTACAGTTAAAGTTAATATATACAAAATTATATATGGTTTATTAGTAATTATACATTGTTTTAATTTTCCTTTTAACCTTCTTAGAAGCAGTTACCATGCCCCCGTGTTTACGTTTATTGTCTAGAAGAGCCAAGGTCAATATAGGTCAACAAGTTATATTATTTCAAAAATTCACCAAAAATCAAGTTATTGTTATATTCATATGACAAAAATCACGTTACATTTATTAATATCTGTAGTTATAAATACGATATTTTAAAATACATTTCCATAAAAAAATTCAATAGAAAAAAATTATAATATATCAGAACTGACATCTGTCTGTGAAAATTTGCAACATTTTTTAAAATTCACATACTCCAGTTAAGTAGTTTGTTCTTGGCACCAAGCCAGAACGACTTGAAATGTTGTTCTGTACAATTCTATATAACATTTATGAATGTACGATTTTTAGTTTTAAAATTATGACAGATTATAATATATCCTTTGTTTGGAATCTAACCTTTATTTTGCTATCGATGAATATTACGAACTAATATTCTTTATTCATTTTATTTTGAACAATAATATAAATTATTGTGATAAATATATAAACCAGTAGTAATACATTTACGATGTGCTAATATTTTTAATTAAATTAAAAAATAAAAAATTTAAAAAATATTAAAATTAAAAGTTACAATTTAAATATTTATCATAAATTGCTTAATTATAACTAAATAAACTTATTATAGCATAAATAAACGTATTTTAGTAATATTATTACGTAAATATGCTATAAAATAAATGAGAGAATATATAAATTAAGAAAATAAATCGCTAAATAAAAATTTCTGAGTCGACAAAACACCACCTGGACAAAAATATGTGAAACAGATGGTAGACAACACACTACAGTCAAGTGGTGGCATCTGTTGCCAAAAATTTTCATTAAAATCGATTTTTCGCAGGGTAACGACGAATCGGTACCCTAGTACATTGTTATAACAATGGGGGGTGCGACAGATCGTTACCCTGGTTTTAAGAAAGTTAAACTTACCTATTTCACACAGTTGTATATAAAAGATTCCATAGCTTTGTGTTTATCCCACAGAATTAAGATATTTCATTTGCATTTTAAGCTTAGTTATAAAAAATAACTAAAACCTAATAAGAATACTATTTTACTAATCTGCATCATATTAAGAACATTTTAAAAAAATTAATTTTTATCTAAAAATATTTAGGCTAACAGAATTTGGTGATACACCCACAAGTCAGTTGACATTGGATGAGTTTATGAATATTGATTTGGAAGAAGAACAAGATCCTCCTTCTTTTAAAGAAGCAAAAAGAAAGCAAAAACTCCAACAAGTAAATTTTAAGCATAACTTTTACACACTAAATAAAGAAAAATATAATTTTATTATAAAAAATCTCTAAGTATTATTATTATTAAAATCTTTATTTAATTTTTTAAATAATAATTAACTTTTATTTTTGACAGTTGGAAGAAAGTGGTTTAGAAGAAGTTACAAATAAAATAACTGAATTTCAAGAGTTGATTGAAAAAGCTTTAGAGGATAAAAGGAAGAAATTCCGAGGTCCTTATGCAAAATATAGCCAGTTTACTCCACAAGGTAAGTATTTTTGTTATTTTAATTTAATTATATTTAAGTTATATATGTAAAAGTCTGCTAGAAAATTATAATAATTATTTTGATTTTAAGAAGAAATTTCTCAATTCCAATTATGCTTAAAACACTACTGATTTAAAATTTATGTAGTTTATTTGCTATGTTCAATAATTCATTTCTGAGCTTTTTCTAAACAATTTGATTCTATATAAATTTAAATTCATTTTCGTTTTTTATTTATCTTCATTTAAATTCATCAGAAAGAAAAAGGATTATTTAGAAAAGAAAACTTTTACATGTCTCTTGCTTAATTTGAATAAATTATTTTTTATTAAATTTAAATAGTAAATTTAATTTTGTTATGAATGAGGTAAAAATAATAAAGTAAGAATTAGCATAATATTTATTTTGAATTATGTTTTTAATGAAACACTTAATTTTTTCACTTTTAACTTTGCCTTATTTGATGTTAAATTGATTATAATCTAACATGAAAATGAAAATCATATTCAAGTAATGATTTTTTTCTGCTACAGTACTGTTTGTGAATATTACATCACCCATAAAATCCTATAAAAATATGTTTACTTTTTAAATTAAAGTATCATTTTATAGCTGCAAGGAACTGTAAAAATTGCATCATCCATTGCATCATAAACATGAGAATGCTTTATTAACTAAAAGTCTACTGTAACAGTATTTCTGGTGATGACCTCATCTTTTGTTATAAAAACTTGTGCAAAGATAGTGTGCTTTTATAAGCAAAATGGACGTTTTCAGCACTTAACACCACATAACAAGTTTGTAATTTTTGCTTTGAATGATAAAGGTTTATCTTGTGAAATAGCTCAGAAAATGTATTGTCATCAATCAACAATTGTGCATTTGTTACAAAGGAGATATGAACATGGCAACATTTTTAAAAGAAAAACTGGATCAACAGATAAATATGTAAATATTCTGCACCAGGATAGGATGCTGAAGCATCTGTCTGTGAGAATATACTGCTAGTTCTTCTGAATTGAAAGTAAAATAGGATGAACAAGTGGCATAAAAGCAAGTGTGAAAACTGTGCATGTGAGTTTAAATGCCTACCAATCACATACAAAGCCATTACTGAGAAGTTAAATGTAGAAAATGGTTTACCTAAAGTGTGTCTCTACACTTTAGGTAAACCATTTGTAATTAATTATTTATCATTGCTATGCATGCTAACTATTATGCCCTGAAGCCTGCATCGGGCCTTTCAACTGGTATGTAATAAATTGCATTTTTTGGTTTCTTCTGTGTATAAGTTATGTTATCATTATAAATTGTGATCATGGCTTAAATATACAACTTTGCACATCTGTGGTATACATTACAGATGATGCAATTTACATGGCTGCTACTACGTTTGAAAGTAAAAACAATAAATAATTATTGTCTTAAATTAAAAAGTATTTAAGAATTTAATAAAAGTATATTTCATGTAATTTTAAAAAAATGTAAATAATTATTATAAATTCAAAATTCTATTGTTATTACTTTTAGAGGAACAAAATTTATCTGAGAATGACATTACTGAGCAGTTTATAATGGAAGAAACTATTGAATCCATTCAAGATGTTGTTGGACAGGATATTACTAGTAGCAAAGAAGAAGTTGTTAGTGAATCAAATTATACTCCAGTTCATCCGACTGCTGCTAGCCTAGGTTTGAAGGAAAGTATAGAAGAATGTATGCGAAAAAAGCCTGTAGAAGGTAAGATCACTATAAAATACATTTAATCAAATATATTAAATCAGGAATATTAATATTTATCATTACTAAATTATAGATGAAGAAAGCAATGATGGTGAATTGGACACTGTGGATTTAGATGAGGAAGAGATTGATTCAGTAAATAATTTTTAATATTCAAAGATAAAAATTACTATTATTAGAATATTATAACATGACTCAAAAAATAATTTAAATATTTTGTTGTTTAAATTTACTTACATTGATTTACTTCTGAAATGAATATATAAAAAGAAATATTTTTTATCATCAATTTTATATAATATAAAGAAATTGGGAATATAATTAAATAAAAGTAAGCAGAACCTGGAGATCAAAAATTCTGTTTTCAATCTTATGTAATTTCCAATTTTTTACATGTTGGTATTGATGAGATAGATAAATTTTAACAGTAATATTTATAATACACTCCTCAAAAGTGAAATTTCAACAACACGAAGGAATGCACATTGCCACATGTCCATTGTAGGTGATGCATTGGTAGAACAAATACCTGTTTATTCAGTAACAAATATGGTCCCATGGTCAGCTATACAGGCCACTATATGGCGAGGCATGCTATTAACAAGGCAGTTAATGGGTGTTTAAGATATCCCTTTCCAAGCTGCATCCATTGTGACACACATGTTGTCTACGGTATGTGGTAGTGGTCCCTGGTGCATCTCATGTTGGATGGTCCCACAGGTGTTCAACGGGGAGAGATCTGGCACAGCTACCAGCCAGGGAAGAATGTGAATTCTGCTCAGGCTGATGAGAGCTTGCCACACGACATGTCAGGCATTTTCAAGATGCAGCCTGCATCAATGGCTGAACCACAGGCCCCACAATTAATGTGATTTACTTGTCCTCTGTCAGAATATTGGAAATGTGCACCAGGGCTACCCATTGATTGAACATGCCTCCCCAAACCATAATGCTTGGTGAAAGGGCTGGCATATAGCATTCCCAAGGATACTGCCATACTTGTCCAGGATTGTCATTCCTCCACAGATAGAAGTGGGATTCATCTTTAAACAATCCCTGATGCCATTCAGTGGTCCAGTTGTGATGACAATGACACCATACCAGACCTGCAGCTATTCAGTGGTAAATGACATCTCATTGTTGGTTGCCATGCATGCAGCCCAACTTCATGCAACCTGTTGCAAATGGTTTGGGTTGACGTAGATGCACCTGTTGATGGTGACAGGCAGCTTCAGATGTCATGTGCCATGGTGAATGGTGAGCTGTTTGGCAAATCGGCCAGTCTGTGTGCCATGAGATCCACTCCCTCTTCAGTGTGTTCATAGATGTTCCAGTGTCCATTGCATCACACATTGCTGGATGGTCATGTCATGCCCAGCACACGTGGCAACTGTGCGCATTGATAAACCAAGGTTGCATAGCTCCAGGATATGGTCTCATTCCCCAGCTGTTAACAGATAGTATTCAGCTTGCTGTCATCTCCAATGCATTTTCTATGCTTCTTCTGTTGCAAACCATTGCTGATAGCATTTATGGCCTGAGCTGGCTATTGGTTTTTAGAGCAGGAAACTGGGTACTGCATGACCTGATGCATATGCAAACTTAATCATCTGCCTATCTCTGTCACCTCTACTGATTCTGCAATTTGTGTATGGCTAAGCACATTCCTTTATGAGGAGTGTAGTTTTTAGGAATCGTGGCTAATTCTCGTCCAAATATTTTAAGATTATAAAAAAAAATTATGAAAAAACATCCGTTTCATAAAATCATCGAGCGGCTCCTGACGAGATGGTAAACAGGCGATTCTCTCTCTACTCTCCGATTCTGTCATTCTCCATGGAAATGTGACGTTGCTATGGTGACTGTTGTCATTTGTCACCTATTGCGTATCTTTAAAACAATGCAAAAAGCGATNTTGATTAATCAAAATGAAATAATTAATCATAATTTGTAATAAGTGTAACAACCAGTTATGCTAGTTGTAATGATTTTAAATAAAGAATTAGAAATGGATTGCTATGAAATGAAAACTTATTTTTAATTATTTTGAAAAAAAAATATTTCAATAATTAATAAATAATAACAGGGTGTCCAACAGACCTGTAAAACCTGAAAATATCAGAATTTATCATATCAGGGAAAAGTCTCGGAAATCTCAGGGAATTTGATATTAAACCTGGAAAAAAAAAATCATTATTACAATGTATAATGCATCATATAATGTAAAAGGGAGCAACAGAAGTGATTTGAATGTATACATTGTTGTGTCACATGATATGTATGATGATCTAAGATTACATCATGCATGCTAATTAAATTTAAGTATAATAATTATGTTTCAGGAAAGTACAAAATTTGAATTATATAACTTTATTGTAACCCTAAGAGAGAGAGAGAGAGACATTTGTAGCTTATGGAAAAGAACACGATGTAGTCATGTCATCTAGTGGATTGGGGAAATTGGATGTATCAGAACAGTTGATCCATGCAACTCTAAATGCAGCCCAGTAGCAGATACAAGGATGCTATGATAGCTTGTAAACAGGAAGAAATAAGGCAAGAAAAAGAGCAGATTGAGAAATTGATGGCTGCANTAATATTTACTCCAATATTTCAAGAAAGTACAAAATTTGAATTATTTGGCTTTAAATTGTTTTATGAAAAAATCTAGCTTTTTCAATTGTAACTAGGTCATTTTTAAGTGTCATCTTGCAGGATTCACTGAAAAGCAGTTGGCAACCCTAGCTAGCAGCAGCTAGCTAGTGAAAATGAGGTTGTAGAGATCTGGTCACAACACAATTTCAAAGTTCTTACTGAGCAAATGGTATGTAGAATCCATCTATGCTTCAGCAATGCTTGCAATTTACAATGATGGAAGGATTGGAACTGGAATACTATTTCAACTAAAAGTCACTTTTTTCATTTTAATGACAAAATTTCTTTTGGAAAGATGATGATACTGTATTTATCCTATTCTAATGTGCATCCTTTTCAAGTTTTTGAGAAACTAAGAAATGAAGTGCACATTAAATTTCTTGACACTTGTCACTTTTTTAACTATTTCCTATATAAAAGTCTGTTCTGATCCTCTGTGATTGTAACTTGCAATTTGTTAACTAGGTAGTAAACTAAAATATTGAGTTGATAATCTCTGGACAGTATATATAGTAGACATTGTATATGCCACCAAAAATGCAATTAGAAAAGTTAGAAAGAAGGTAGTAACTGACAGAGACTTTTAAATAGTTTGCAGTCTTTTCAAAATTCTAATGAGTTATAACCACCAAACTGATGGAAAGTTGCCACTGAAATACAAATTGACCAAGGGATTGTCATGCCTAAACCTAACTTAAGAAAGGAATAGAGAGAAAGTACAAAAAATGCTAGATATTACATTAGAAACTGTTGTGTCTAACAACTGGATAAATGGTTCTATGGCTGATAAAATTATTAAGCAATACAAAGACATTTTGTTATCCCCAGGAATTAGTGGTATTGTTAAACACTACTCCAGACAGCATGACAGGTTAGATTCTTTCTGGCTTAGCCTGTCACATCATTTTGGTGAAGTAAAAGAATTTGAAACATTTGTGAAGATGATTTTAATAATATCATATGGTAATGCTCATATGGAACATGGATTTTTCCACCAACAAAGAATGCCAATGGAAAACAAAAAAAAAAAAGAGAGAGAGAGAGAGACATTTGTAGCTTATGGAAAAGAACACGATGTAGTCATGTCATCTAGTGGATTGGGGAAATTGGATGTATCAGAACAGTTGATCCATGCAACTCTAAATGCAGCCCAGTAGCAGATACAAGGATGCTATGATAGCTTGTAAACAGGAAGAAATAAGGCAAGAAAAAGAGCAGATTGAGAAATTGATGGCTGCAGAAATGATGAGAGCTAAAAAATTTCTTGCAGAAGCTAATAAGGAGACTGGGGACATTAATGAGCAATTGCAAGAACTGCAAAGCAAGATGTTTTTTATTCTGCAATTAATAAACTGTATGATTATTTTGTTTATTTTGGGATATTTACTCAATGTGAATTGATTAATTTCAAAAACATGTATTGGGTTTATATTATAAGGTTAACAGTGTCAATTTGAATTTCCATATTTTAATAAAATTGTGATGTAAAACTTACATGTGATATACAATCTTCTGCACATTTTGAAGCAACAATACATGAATTGATTAATCAAAATGAAATAATTAATCATAATTTGTAATAAGTGTAACAACCAGTTATGCTAGTTGTAATGATTTTAAATAAAGAATTAGAAATGGATTNGATGCGATGGAAAGTATGATAAGAGATAAAAAGTTATCCCGGAAGATAAATTACGAAGTACTTGAAAATCTTTACACTAAAGATACAAAACCAAATGAAACAGAAAAGGAACCTGAAAAACCTGTAGCAAAACATTCCAGACAAAGACCTAAAATAGTTCAAAAAGGTGGAGAACCACCAGAAAGTATTAAAAATGTCATGTCTTCTATTTTTGAACAAAGGTTTGTTTAGCAATTATGATTTAAATTGTGTTTATCTCTAAAAATATTTGTAATATATCAGAGTGATAAGTATTATGTTGTTATAATCTTAGAATCATGACAATCAATAATATTCATTATTCTTTCATTATCACTTACCATTATATGTGTTCTGTGAATTGCAGTTATTAAAATTTTTATATTTATACTTAACATATTTTACTTAAGTACCTATTGATTTAAAGAATTACAAGAGATGAAGAGGTTAATTTTGTAAAATCCTTTTTATCTTAGGTAGTAAGAGTGTAAGACATCTTTTGTGTAAACATTACAGGTTTGATCAAGTCCCTAACATAACAGCAGATTGGCGAGGGTTGAAAAATGAAATTTTCAGACTAACACCTGAAAATTCCTAAGAATATAAACCAGACTCTTGAACAGGTTTTCTGGAGAAAAATATTATAATTGCTTGGATCATCTGTCCATCAAAAATCTATTTTAAAAACTTACTATAGCTGTTAAAGAATATAATAATGAATAAATTGTTATTCAGAACCAGAAAATTTCCTTCAGTATTCCAACTGTAAGATCAAGCAAAACGAAACAAACAAATCCAAGGTTAGCTTATGTGAGGCACTAGTCACAATCATAACCATACAATGATTGAAGAAACCAGTGCTTTTTCAGTTGTATGTTGCCATTAACTGAAAAAAACCTCAATAGAGATGCCCTCAATTATAATAGGTATAAAACTACGATTAATCTTACAAATTTAAAAATTCTGTCCATAATGAAAAATCATAATTTATATATTTAAAAAAAATCTAAATAACAACCAAGAACTACTACTACAATGTCTAACTAAGTAAGAGCATGAACACAATGAAATTCTACTGAATAGACATTCCAAATATGATATTTGATTCAAGTAGTAACTATTCATTACTATCTATTCAATATCCATTATCTTCTATAGAGTATCTAAGTAACTAATATTGAGCAAACAAGTATCAGTCAAGCATCTAATACTCGAAAGTAATGGGTAATATTACTAGTTTAAAATCAAAATATGATCAGTGTCAACTAGGACTGTCCACAAGAATTTTAAAAAGGATGTGGTTTTAAAAACAATTATTTTTTCATAATGTAATATATATTAATTTTTACAATCTTAGGAATATAGAGTAAAGGGTTCCTCCACACATTCAGTGTATCCTCTTATTGTTGGTAAATTGTGCTGAATCAAAGGAGATGAATATTGTTTCCATTTGTGCTCACAATCACGTATTTTCTTGTTTTTGGTCATTATTTTCAAAATGGAATTGTCTGATGAAATGGTAATTAGAGATGGAAAATATTCTGTTGCCAAATTAATGACAAAAAAAAAAAAAAAATTTATTGATGAGTTTTTTTTAGTCATTTAGAATGCCTTATAATAAAGTAAAGCAGAATGTTAAAAAGTGTGGTAAGGACAGATGAAATAAATAAGCTAAACTGGTTAGCTCAGGCATGGCCAACATCCAGCCTGTCTACTGAATTTATGTGGCGTACGATCAATTTTTCAATATTAGCTACTCAAGTCTGAATAGCTCGATGAAAAATTCTGATGCCTAAAAAAAAAAAAAAAAGAAAGAAAGAAAGGTCAACAACTCACTGTGCGTTTAGAGTTAACCCTCCATTACAAATCTCATAAGTACAGTGTAGAATGTTAATAAAGCATGATAATGTGAAAAATGTATCTGTAATCTCTATCTACAATTTAGTCTCTACTGGGTGACACCACAATGAGATCTCACACCACCTCAAAATCTTCCTAGGGCAGCCTCTGGTTCGACCCGTGGAAAAAGTTTTCTTTCCAATTCGACCTGGGAGCAAAAACTGTAGGCCACCTGTGGGTTAGCTGATTTTTCATTAACAGATATGAACAGCTAATAACTACAAAAGCAATTGCACAAATTATTGTTTGAGAATTGTCAATTTTCTAGCTGTCAGACAAACATTCATTATTCCCACAATGAACTAATGCTTATAAAATAATGGTGTGTGTATGTATGTGCTCACAATATGACAAACACTTTGGCAAATAAAGGCAATTATTTTTGCCTTTTTTTGATGAAAGGCAGTTTATTCAACACTCAAAAAGTACTGAATGTATGGAATTACCCTAATGTGATACAGTAGACTAAGGAGGAACTGAATGGGTACAAAATGAATATAAGCTAGATACAATATACATTTAATTTTTTAACTCTTCCCAAATGGAAATGATTAAATCCCCGTGTGCACTGTCTTGGTTTCAACTTGATGTAGTTTAATGTTAGTCTCAAACTAGATGATTGAATTTTGTTCAACTTGGAGTTGTATTACTAAGCATATATTTATATGAATTTGAAACAGAACAGTTTAGTTAATATAGAGCAACCAATTTTCTTATACTACTGAAAAAATTACTATTTTACAAGTATAGAAAAAGCCAGTTATATCAATATAATCATTTTTGTTGTTCAATAATAAATGAAACAAAGATTTTTGAGTACTGATACAAGTATCTCTTGTACAACACTGTTTTGGAAATCCTCCGTACAAAATTTCACAATTTTTCAGTGTAAACACCATTATTCAATATTTTTTTTTATTCAACTAAGCATGTGTGTTGTCTCAAATTTGCCTGTGGACTTTAGAATATTGAAATTTTCAAATGATTTTGTGCTTTTTGTCAGGTTTACTTTAATGAAAACTGATAATGCAATTTTTTTTCTTCCCTGTCTTACCTTTCCTATCAACCAGGTGTTATTGTCATTGCTTTCAGACTTTAGCCTTTAAGACTGTCACTGTGTTTTGTTTTATAGATTATTCTTTGCATATAGTAAAGTTTATTTAAACATTTTTAAGTAAGTGTTGTTAAACTTTTTTTAACCACATGTAAGTAATCATTCATAAAAATGAAGAACAAAATGTGGCATATCTTGGTACTGGAATGATTTGGTATTTGAGCACAAATTCTGGAAAAAATTGCTTGATACTTGACCAAACAACAATGAACTGTTAGAACAAATTATTGATTATTAACATATTTTTATTTTGTCATCCATAGAAAAGTGTGATAAAAATAAAAAAAAATGAAGATGTTGCTGATATTTATGATCAAAATCTATAAAAAATCTGAGATAGTGACAAAAAGGAAAATGCTCTCGTTTAACTAAAATTAATATTAACAGTGCTTTTAATTGTGTTTGTTAGTTAATTATTGATTGGAAATAAATTATCAATTGCTTTAATAAACATATTTCTCTTAGTAACGAAAAAGAATAGTATACTTTTGTTAACTTTTTGGACTTAACCCCATGTTTTGCATTTGTCCTTTGTTTTGTATAGCATGGATTTGCATAACACAGTACTTTTTAAGAATGTATTGGCTGTGTTATATGAGGGATACCTGTATTTACATGCATACATTGCAATCAACCTCTCTGCATAAAATATGCTATTTTTGTTATAGTTTTGATAAATATAAGTTTGATTTTTTTTCCTTTTATGAAATTGGTATAATTTATTAGTGTTATTTACTGTTATTATTCCCTTTTTTTCTCAAATATATATTTTTCTTTTTCTTTTTTTTAATTTAGATTTTCTTTTCTGACAAATATTCTGTACAAATTCAGCTAAATAAATCATTTTTGCAAAATATTTTGGCACATTGAAAAAGGTCTTATTTTGATATACACTTATTGACAGAAAAGTTACATACCAATAAGGAGCTGTCAAAACCAAATGAAACTTAAGTGCAAACATAATGACGATGGTAATAAGTGATAATGTGGAACAGTGGTATTAAAACATTGGGTGCTAATAGCAGCATATGTAGTGGTTGCCATATATATAGTTTGCTTCTTATAATGCATACCAATGGTACAGAAAGGAGCAATATTCTGTAGCAAGGTTTCCATTTCTCTCTGAATGGTGGAGAAAGATGCCATTGCAATTATTTGTGCTTGTCTCAGAATTAGACGATAATCTCTCTTGGTGATCTGTCGGACATCTGGAGTCTGGCTGCGTGTAATACTCTGATGTATCCATTTCCCACAGCACCTGCTCACAGTCAGGCCGTAATGACCCAAATGGTGGACAGTTTGATTATGTGGCTATTGTCAAATTCCATCAGTTGTGCATAATACTTTTGACTGCATCTTATAGGCAATGTACAGTACCTGTTGCTTGAAGAAACAACAGGCAATAAGCAAATTGAAAATTGTGGATCCACTGAGTCTCTGTGAGCCATTTTATAGGATACTGGGGTAGTGATTATAAGACACTCTGGTAGCATCAGACCACAACTGTAATCATTTATGTACCTGTCTGAGACATAATGTTCTGATTACAGTTTTAGGTGTACCTTTTTATCTAACACTATCTAGGTGTGTACCTTTTTATCAATGAGTGTGCATAAAAAGAATAATTAGGAGAAAAATATTTAATTCAAATTAAATTTTTAAAATTGTTTTTCTCTGATAAAAAAAATTCTATTGTAGAATATTCAATTGCAATCAATTTAAGAAATATCAAGGTAAATTTTATTCAAATTCTTGGGATTGCTTTATTGATAAGAGAATACTTAATTTTAGAAATTTTACATTTTACATTATCCTTTATACTTAGAAAGAATAAAAATAGAATTTTTTATTTTATAAAAACTTATATAATTAGTAAAATTAGTTATTCTAATTGAAAAAAGCATTTCTCTTTTTATAGCCATAAACGAACATCTTTACCAATTGATGATGATGAAGAGCACATACAAGTAAATTTTATACATTGTCTTATTACTTATGTTTAATTACTTAGAGTTTTTTTGCATTATATATTCAGTAAATGAATAAGCAAATATTATGTAGCTGTTTTTTGAAAGATAAACTTTTTTTTTTCTTGTAGAAAATTTTCAAAAGAGAAATGGAGAAAAAGGCAATTGAAGAAACAAAATCCAAAGAAACTCCAGATATTGAAATTATTAAAGAGGAACTTATTAAAGATGATAAAATTGTTTTAAGAGAAGACGACATACCAGGTAAAAAGTTATATTATTGTTATTCTATTAAAAGGATACGAGACAATGCATGTCATAAAATCATTATTGAATAGGTAATTTTCGTTGTTGTAAATATAAAAAATTGATTGTAGTGGACTTTTTTACACTATAATTTTAATTCATTATGTCAAAAAATGAGTTACTTATCACTCTATATATAATAAATAATACTCATAAATAACAAAATAGAACAAAGACGACTGATAAATTATTGTTCATATTGTTGTGCTTTCTTTGATATTTATTTGTGGCTTTGGAATATTTTCAGTTAAAATTTGATTTGACCTGAATTGCAAATTTTTAGGTAATGTATTTCTGTCACTTTGCAATGTTTGCCTCTTAAAAGAAAATTAAAGAATGTGTCAATAATATAAGTAGAATTTTACAAAATATTTTGGGTATAATAAATTACAATAGGTATGCAAATATTCAGAACAGAAGAGTTGTGTCCTTCAAATCCAAAATACATTTCTTCTCAAATTTAATAATTGTAATAGTCTGAGTTTAAGCTTTATCACCAAAAATTAGTTGTAATTTTCTGTTGGTCTTCAAAATATGATAAAATTTTCATTAAATCAAAGTTGAAAATTTGAATTTTTGGTTAATTGAAATTGCGTATTGTCATTCCTTTTAGATATTACATTAAATTGTTTAATTTGATTTTTGAACAATTGGAATAAAATGTAAAATTGTAAATTGCTCTATGTATTACAATCGATTTTTATTACAAAAATATGAGAAAGATGACTTGACAAATCTTGATCTACTTTTTTTGTTTTCCCTTTTTAATCTGTAATGTAATTGTCCAAGTGCTCTAATATCATTTTATAATGTTTGTACTCTGTTTCATAACTTGATAAATATACAGTGCTTTATAACCAGTTATTTTTCTATTTACTTTTTATGATTAAAAAAGTACACTGTACTTTATTTCCTTACTTATAACAGGAAAATATATTTACTTTACAAATAATTTGAAATACTAAACAAATAAGGGTAGTTGTTTTTTATAGACTAAGAGTGACTTTCAAATTTTTAATACACAATTAAAGAGATGAAGTGTGCATTCTTTATATTCATTTACTAAATATGAACTATTAGACAACTCCAAAAATAGGAAGATAATTCTCAGTCTTATATACTAACTAATTATTACTACTATTGGAATTATCAATTTCTAAAATTATTAGTTAATAGTTTTATTCTTAGTTAGGTTATTTGTCATTATTTTTATCATTAGAAAATAATGAATTTGAGTCATCAGAAAAATATTTTTTAATATTTGTGTGTTTAAATGATCTTCATTGTTAGTAGTTTATTTTGATCTTTTAAATGTGATTGGCTGTCTATATTGTCTTATGATTTTATATAATTGTTTTAGATATGAATTTGCTAGTTAAAATTTTTCAATATTTGCAAAATACACATTTAAAGAAATCATAAATATTCTGTAGTCTATGTAATAACCATAATTCTTTAAACCAACTTATTAGAGGTTATGAGAAGTTGCTTATTTTTTAGATATCCATTAACAAGTTCACTTCCTATTAGAAGCCAGATTCTAATGTCAAAACATTTGATTTTTGTGAATAATTTTGAATTTGGGAATATTGCCAGTCCTGTTTTGTTTATCCAATGCTGTAATGGGCAGAATTGAGATTGTCAGTGTGGCCATAAAACGTCAAGTCTTAATGAAAGCATTGAATTTTAATCTGATTGTTAAGTAATCAAATTATGAAATTTGACCAAAATGATTTATAAAGAATTAATTATTAAGTTTATAAAGTGCACTGTTTTATTTCTTATACAAATATTGATTAAAAAACTACTTTTAACATATGAAAAATACTGTGTATCTTACAGGGAAAAGCTGAGGAAATGCAAGATTATTCAAAATATTAAATCGACAGATTAATGTATCTAAAATCAAAATTGATAAACATTACTAAACTGTAACAAATAATTTTAAACATGTTATCTCTACTGGCCAATATCACAACCAACTTTCAAAAGTCACTTGTTCATTTTGGCTATTTTACTGAGAGCTGCCATTCTTAAAACAGATGCTTAAGAATATATAGCAGATGCTCAATAGTAATCAGTACAGTAGAGCATCGATTTTTCCAAAAGTCAATCATCCGAAACGTCAATCATCCGAAAGAATTCCAGTT
The DNA here is from genome assembly GCF_000671375.1 of Centruroides sculpturatus. NCBI lineage: Eukaryota > Metazoa > Arthropoda > Arachnida > Scorpiones > Buthidae > Centruroides > Centruroides sculpturatus. Next base: position 44,265 of record NW_019384770.1, read on the forward strand.
GGCAAATTTAAATTTCCGCCAGTGCTGTGGCGCTTCAATCTTTGGCTATGTCTTGGGCTACTCAAATATTTTACGTTTTTGATACTAAATTAACATCTGAAGTATAATTTTTTATTATTTTTATATTTTTCAATATATTTATTTTGTTTGTACAAAATAAAAAAATAATTTTTAACGATACAATAGTCTTTGTTAGACTTAACATCAACGAAAATTCAACGCGAAGCGACACGCAACAGAGAAAAATTTCGACATCGGATACGTTAAACTATTTTTTCGTACGTAAATCAGTTATCCGGAATATCAGTTATCCGGACAACCCCAGTCCTCAATTGATTCGGAAAATCAACGCTCTACTGTATTTGTATTTATTCTTATCACACAATGAAGTGCCCTTAATAGACACCTGGTTCCTCCGTCAGCTACGGAGAGTAAAGATGGATGTAAAGCCTAGTGTCTATTAAGCGTGCTTTGTTGCATGATAAGAATAAGCATAGATAAAAGAGACTGTTTCAAATTGGAAAAAATTAGTATTTGATTAAAAAAATGTTTCCTAGCAATAATTATATTGGAAGGTTTATTGCTTGACTGTTATTCTCTCTGCGTGTGTGTACACACAGTTTGACATAAAAAAAATTCAATTTTATTAATAATTACTACTATTTATAAATTATCTGATATTACTATTAAAAAATATAGTGAAAATTTTAAGTGAATTATGTGATACATCATACATTTATATGATATGGAAAAAAGTAAGAAACATGATAAAGTTCACACATGGATAGAATAACCAATTTTTATATAAAACAATTTATATTTTTTTCTATAAGAGTACAATTTACATACATGGAACAACTAAATACATATAATATAGATTATTTCTTAGCTATAAATTTAAGATTTTAAAAACAAAATTAATATTGTTACAAAAATAATTAGCTTTTCACTTCAAATATAACTCAAAATTTATATTTACATAAAAATATTTGTAGAAGATGAATTAGAAGAATCAGATTTAGAAGAGGAGGAAGACGAAATGCATTTAAGTGCTGCTCAATTACTCGAGAAACACAGAGGTATAGTTAAAAATGAAATTCTTATATTTATATTTGTCTGTATCTGTTATGATTATTTCTTGCCTAATGAAACAGAATTTGATGCAAATGAGGTTTCATTCTGATTGTCACTACTAGTGGTAGTATCCCAAGGGCCAACTCAAAAATTAAAAATATTTAAATAATAAAAGGTACTTTTAATTGACAATTGTATTGCAGACAGTCCAATAAACTGTATTATCCATCGTGAATTTTTAGAAAAACAACAGTTTGTAGTCAAAACAAATTTTAACTTTTTTGTCAATGTGAGAAGTTTTAAGCCTGTGTTGTCCTCCCCTCGGATCTGCCAATGACTGTCAAGATACCAGAATGAAACTATGCACTTAAATAGTTCAAAACAAAGCTAGATTTTAAAGGAACAGTTTGGTATAGAAGGATATTGAACAAAAAAATATTCTTCTATATGTTTTAGGTTCAGTTAGAGAATTCTGCAATTGAATGAATCAGATATTTGTCAAATGGTTAATATATCATTTAATAAGTTTATTTTATTTAAGTTACATAAGAACTTTTTGTTTTATATAGGAGAAGAACTTTATTATTCCGGAGGAGAAGAAGAATATTATGATTGAAACAAATATTGCTTAATTTGTAAATTAATTTGTACAGTTTTTCTATATATGTAAACAATTATGTGGTCTTTATTAAATATCGATCAATTATTGAATTTAGATTACCTGTTTAAAATTTTATATACCATATACCTTATTTTGAGTATGCATGCATACAAAGGCTCACAGTACTAGTGTTTGGCATTAAAAAAAATTTATTCAGAGAAAATATGTAAGAGGAAATGGAATTGATTGTGACTAATTTTCATAATCAGTGGCACACTTATAGAATTTTTACTACTACTTATTTACATGTTCTTGTAAAAGTTAGAACAATAGAATTATGAAAGATTATCAGTGAAGATACAATTATAAAGGGCTTCCAGAAATGTCGAGTGTTTTTCTAAAGTCATCGACAGAAACGCATCAATGTCTAATCAAGTAAGTTGCCAAGTTTGTTTAGGAAAACTATTTGTCAAGTTTGTCGTCTCTGAGACGTGTGAGCTCAGTGACCAATCAACAAGATATGTCAGCATTTTTCATTTACACTGTGTAACTTTTAGGAACATTTTTGGAGAAAGCAATGACTAAGATCACACACATCACATTACTGACAACTCAAACAGAACACAGGATGATATACTGTTTGAGGAGGCCAAAATCCACAACGTGATGGAATGACGAAAACAAAAGTAATGAAGAGTCATCTCAACAACTTTCCAAACATTTTAAATACAAATAAAATAAATAACAAAAGGTCAATTTGTATTCGGGTCCTAATTTTCAAAAAGTAAGGACTCCAAAATTGGGAGTCCACTTATATTCGAACCTCTTAAGCCATACATTGCAATACTCTTGCTCTTATGCTTTATTAGATATATTATAAAAAGAAACCATATGGTCGGTTTGAAAAGTTTAGAATAATTTAACTACATCACAATGTGCCGAATCCCAAACGACAATAACTAGGTGAAATAAAAAAAAAATTATATAAGCGGATATTTCGCCCGGTCTTTTAGCTGTATTTTCACCCAAAAAAATTTCTAAATAAAGTGTTAAGAAAAATTTATGATCTTTTAAGTGAATGATGATAAAAAGTTTAGAATATTTGAAATTGTGTTAAAGTATAGAATATTTTATTCTAATACTTGTTTAACTCTCTTTATTATGAATTATAGATTTTATTCTTTTTGGCATACTATCAATAAGTGATCAACATTATTTAAGATTAATTTCAGACCAACTTTTTCTATGTTTTTCTTTTAATTCTTATTTATTGGTTGAGTTAGATTCTTGCAGTTATTTTTTTTTACAAATGGACCAAATATTTTCAATTGGGGACAAATCTGGTGAGTTTCTGGGTCAGTCAGAGCTGTATTCTTCTATGTGTAAACCTTCATTGGCTTTTTGCATTTATGACTTATAACTCCGTCGTGTCAAAAGATTATATTGTCACCTTGAAAACACTTCCATTGTTTGGATGAGGAAATATTCTAAAATATTACCATTTACTGTCTTGTTAAGAAATTACAATTTGCCAAGTCCATTACAGACAAGCAAACCCCATGCTGTAACTTTAGTGGAAAATTTAATGACTCGTAAACAATCCAGATTGTCAGTTTCACATTTCAAGTGTCAAACTTTTTCTCCATAATTTAAATAAACACAAAATATATACTTTTGTTGCTAAAAATGACTTTTTTGCCATTGTTTGGGTGTAAATTGTATTTTTTAGTGCAAGTTAGTTTTTTTTTTCTTTTGAATTTTTGTTTGGAAGAGTTTCTTTTCCGGTTTGACTACTTTATTCCCCATCTCCTTCGAATAATTGTAAACCAATCACTGATTTCAATTCTCGTGATGTCTGTTGCAGGCTTGTACATGTATTTTATTATGATTTTTCTAAGTGCCAATTTCCAAAGTAAATTTCTGACAGCCGGAGTGTTTATTGACATTTAAACTTCTAGTTTTGTTAAATTTTTTAATTGTTTTTTACACTTTAGACTGCATACAATTTGCTTTCTTTGCTATTTCTTGTCGCTTAATATTTTCTGTGTGTAAATTGATAATTTTATTTTTGATCAGGGCTTAATTGTCCTTTCTTTCTTGCCCATGGTGTTTACTCTGCTTGTGTCAAATGCTTGATTGTAATTGATACAACATTACCTGTGATATAATTCAAATAATTGCAGCAAATTACAAGCACTATTACTTATAGTTGGACAATATTTATTAATTTATTTCATATTATTCTAAACTTTTTGAACTGACTATATATTTTAAAAACAGATAGTGAAGAGTTATTTAATAAATACTTTTGCAGAATTTTAATAATGGACAGATTCTATATTGGAGGATAGTTATCAAACATTTTATTATAAATTTTATAATAAGATTGTTATTGAAAAAAAACAATACAATGGCAAACAAAACTTTAAAAGACAAGCAACAAGTAAACCTAAACAATGAACTTTATTAGAATTATTTGTTTAATCGTGTTCATGTTTTAAAAAAGTAAAACAATAGGTTTATACAATGAAAGAATAATGTTGAGATATTTCAAAAAGTAGGAAACCAGCTAATTTGAGTTGACAAAACTTTAAAGACAACTGAAAAAGTAATTGCAAATACTAGATCTAAAATCTTGTGGGCCTTCTACATTTTGAATAATCTCAAAAATGAAGTCTGGCTTAAGCGTGTCAGTTGTATAACATGCCATGCTTTCTCGATTGCAACTTTTAAGTATTTTACTGAACTGTATTGTTTGCTGTCAGCATGTTCAGTTCTTTGCGAGCACACCCAGGATATTCTCGATCGGGTTTTTGCTGAAATTGATTTTTTTTATAGTGTGAGACGAACAGACAGACGAAAATTTGCATTAAATAAATCTTTCTTCTGCTAATTTTTATATATTTGGAAGTAGCATATTTTCAATTGGCTCCTGATGCTGTTTTGAATCTGTTTGTCTGTTTACAAATGCAATAGTTAACTTTCTCTTGCAAGAAATTATACCATAATGGTACTACTACTACCCATCTGTTTTTGAGATAAAATTCTCTCTCGCTCTCTCAGCACAAATTATGAAAATAATAGTTCACACCATCCAAATGGTCCAAGTTGGACTTTATGTCTGGAAAAAAATCACTGTTGCCATTCCATATACCAGGACATGTGATTTTGTGCATTAGTCAATCTTCCAGTTTTGTTTTTTAGTTAAGGGAGGTTTTCAACTTTCGAGTTATCATGATTTTATCACTTCTTGAATGGTACAAGAATGACTAATTTGTTTGCAATTTTCAATGCCAATGTCACAACATTGCTTGCAACCCTCAAAATTTTCTTATCTCTTGCATTCAACTAACAAATTACTCAAAACTAAGAAATTGATATCTTTATTTATCTATCTATCAATTAACAACATTCAAAAGAAATGCTGCTAATTGTTGCCATTTTTGAATTCAAATTAATTACAGTACAGCCTCGATTATCCGACCCCCGATTAACCGACACCTCGGTTAACTGACCATGCAAGTCGGCAAATTTCAAATGTCCGCTAGTGATGTGGCGCTACAATATTTGGCTATGTCTTGGCTACTTTAATATTATTTTTACATGTTTTAGCTGGCAACACTCATTCGACCATGAAAGGGAGCCAGTATTTAAACGAGGCTTAATTTTCTAATTTTTAACGATACAATAGCAATGATTATTATTTTAAAAAATTTTTTTAGGCTTAACATCAATGAAAATTAAACGCGAAGTAGGTTAATAGCGATATACTAATATACTAAT
>NW_019384770.1:51795-79847 GCF_000671375.1 Centruroides sculpturatus
TTTACAGTCGACCCCCCTATAAGATCATTGATTTTTCCGTTTTATCTGAATTACATGTTGTACGAGTCACTTAGATTTTACAAATATGTGAGCCGTTCACAGCCCGGCACACGTATTTGTAAAATCTAAGTGACTCGTACAACATGTAATTCAGATAAAACGGAAAAATCAATGATCTTAAAGGGGGGTCGACTGTATAATAAATGCCTTCTTAAGTAAGTTGTGTGTAAATCATTTATAAGCTTAATAATCTTACCTTTTTTTAATGCAGAATGTATTCAATATACTACTGTAATTCAATATACTACTGTAATACTGAGATAATACTACAAATAAATATTTGATAGAAAAATATTCATTTGTACATTTTTTCTTGATTTCTCTTAAATTTATGAATAAACTTTTTTGACATAATCATTAGTTTAAAAAAAAGCTTGCATTTATATGTAATAAATTATTAGTTAATTTTTGTGTGCAATATGTGCTATTTCTTATATACAATTTTTCTATTAAAAAATGTTTGTTTTTGGCATTCCATTAATTAGTATAAGTTAGGTAGAAATATAAATAAAAAATATTCTCTAATAGCCTACAATAATAATAAATTATGTCAATGATTAGGAGAATTTGAGGGAGAATATTATATAGATGCTTAACAATGTTTATAGATCATAAAACAATGATTGTTGTTGCAGAAATTTAAAATTATCATTAAGAAAAATGACCAATGGTTCAGAATGAATATCTGCATTATATTTAAAGTGAAATTTTAATATCAAACAAAATTTCACTTTACATGTTTCTGTTTTGGTCATTATTTGAGAGTAAGTTTATAAAATTTTGATGATAAGATTTTAAAATTTTAATAGATTTTTATGCATGATATTTAATAACAATAATTCAATTATATTGGGAGATTATTTATTTCACATTTGGAATTCTAGAAAACAATACAAGCATGATTGGAAGATACAATATATTAAAAAGAAATAAACTGTGAAAACTAACCACAGAAACTACATTATTTACAAATCTCTGTACATTATACAAGTTGCCAGAGCAATTCTTATATCACAATCGCACAAAATAATGCCAGTCACAATTTAAATATAATGTATAAATTAATACAAATGACATCAATAAAAAAGTTATCACAATAAAATTTTATGAATTATGCATTTCTACGAAAGAATTAATGACTAATGTCAGAAAAAAATTCTTACAAAATTGGAAAATTTTAAATAAAATTATACAAGTTTCTATGTAATTTTTGATATTTAGGTACTTGAAATGGATATATACATCCTCTAGTTTGGAACTTTTCATTAATCAAATTTTTCAGAAGAGTAATAGAGATTATGTATTCTTGTTCCTTTTTTTTGTAATTTTTTAACATAAGAGACAGGTTTCAAGATATTGTACAAAATTATTTATATATCACAGTTCTATAGGAATTTATCTAAAAACATATAAATTAAAGGGGATTAAAATCATTTCTCGTTGTAATTTATATTGCTGCTGTTGGCTCTGTGCTTTTGTTTAATAAGCATTCTCAACACTTTCTAAGTATAACTTACATTATTTGTTTTGTGCCTTAAAAATTTTAAACAATCATACTTATGGCCCCTCATAATCAATTTAAATATACAATTACATTTAAAAGCAACAAGCAAATTGGTTCTAATGATATACCATTAAGGATTGCAGGACATTTCCTGATTAAAGGCACCAACAAACAATTATTTGACTTACTTAGGCTGTGTTTAATCATTTCAAAAAAGTTTTTAGCCTCAGCAACTTTATCATTATTAACTTGGAATATAATTTAAGATATAATAATAATAATAATTACATTTCTATGTCTGTATGTATATATATATATTGTATATAAACAAACAATATATTGCACAATTATTAATACACATAAGTGGAATATTTGTATACACATTATAAATTAAAACATTCACTAAAGAAGTATCCTAATGATTTACAACCAAGTTTTAACGAATTATAACATATTTTACAAATATTTGTGCATAAATTTTTAATATGTATTGGCATAAGGCTTTGTTAATGCACCATTTAAAATTCATTCAAATTCATTTGATCAAGTAAACTTGAATTTTTTAAATCATATCTATATGATTTTTTCCCACATTAAATTCATCACATTTCATTTATAGATATATATTTACATGCAAAATTTTTACATCAATGTATATTAATGTTCAGATAATTTTAGAGGCATTAAAAATAAAATCAAAATTCTACAAGTTTAAAAATGTCATTAATCCTGGATAAAACAATTTGTGAAACACAACAGTATAACATTTATATTTCTGTAATTTTGTTAACTTTGACTGTTTCTACTATATTATATTATTAAATTACTTTTTATTGAATTCTATTAATATCCAGCAAATATACATAAAGCTCACCACATTTATTGTATTCACTTTTGACTAATTTCAGGTTATAAATTACTATTTAGTATTAATAGAATATTGAAAAATGTTTATTATTCAAGTTGCTTAATTTTACAATGCAAAATAATTTTCTGCTTTCATCACCATAATTTTTAAATAAAGTTAATATTATAAATATTATATATTTGTTGCAAGCATGATGCAAATTGATCCATCTATACTTTACTGTGCTTTTCAAATGTCTTTTTTCAAACTAATTTCTAAAATTACCCTTTTATTTGTAAAATATTTTTCATATTAAGTGAATACTTTCCTGAATTATAAACAAACCATTTGCATTCAAAAGACAAGATTCTTTAAGAACTTTCTAAAATTCAAGCCAAAGAAATTTTTCTGAAGCTTAAACTACATTTAACACTGTTTTCACAATAGTCATTTTAAATATTTATATATGTAATTATGTAAATTTTTGTTTATCTGTAAAGACAAAAGAGATAAATGTACTTTCAATTTTGGATAACAACATTACTAAGGAAAAGATCTAAAACCATTCTGTAACATGATATTCATGAAGTTACATTCAATACAATGGCATATATATATATATATGTGTATATATATATATATATGTGTGTATATATAGTTTTTTTTGAGTCAATCATTTCATCAAATTAATTTGTTACAGTATGATTTTAGAGATAGTTACAAACCACCACATACAATGAATACTGTGCGCCGTTATTGCCCTCTTCTGACTTACACCAATGCTAAATAACTGTATTAATAATCTAAAATACTATACATTGATTGTAATAACTTTGAATTTTAACAAGAACACCATAACACAGAATAAACATCAGAGAAGGCATAGAATGATATAGAAGAGAGAGACTGAGCACACTAGTGCAAAGCCAGGTTGTACAATATGTATATTCAGCAGATTAATAACTGCTTGACAATAAATAATATTGCCACAATATGCAGTTATATAAATATATGTCTCTCTATTGAAATTAAATGGATAAAAAGAAGCAAACAAAAATGCAAATGACAGCACATCACATAAGCAAACATTGCAGAGTAGAGAGAAGAATTTCTGAACTCTACAAGGTTTTTGTTTGTTGTCATATTAATCCTTGAGCAGTTTGGTCGCTCTTTGGTTTGCTATTGTGACACGTGATTCATTTGATTTGGCCTGAAAGAAAGACAGACAATTAAAAATGCAATACATTATTATAATTGAAAAAATTAAAATATATATATATAAATAATTAAAAGACAATTATAACAATGAAAATTAAGTATAAGTTATATTAGTTTGAAATACACTACATAATACTCATAACTTACAGAAATAGTTTCTGGAAATAAATTATTTCAGAGAATAGAGTATGGAGATTCGTAATTAATGATTTTTAATGTACTTTACTAAGTAATTTCAAAACTGATGCTGATGATAATTCAAACTGAATATCTGGAGTTTTGTAAAATACAAATTTCATCAAAAATTATTTTTAAAAATAGTATTATCAATACTTGGCATAAGCAAGATCAGAACTTCTTAAAATGGTGAAAATAAAAAAACTATTTTTGAATTTATAAAATTTGTCTACTATCTGATTATGATGTAATTCTAATTTTGATTTTTAAAATTTGTTTGAAAGTATATAACCTCTTAATCCATTGTATTGAAAAAAACGTACATTACAGCTTTAACAATATTTACCTGTCTATATGCATCTAGTATAAACATTTTTGACATTTAATTATTATTTTGAAATAAAATAAAATTAAAAAAAGATAATATATTCAATGATTGTATGAGATGATTTTATCACACACAAAATAAAATTGTATTTGAATATATTTTAAAATATTTGTTTCTAATGTTGTTCTTGTTTTGGTTTTTATAGGATTTTGGTATTCTTTATCTAGCAGTTGATATTCTCAATTTCCCATAATGAATTAAATACAACACTTGTCCTTGATATTCACTTCTTCAATATTTGCAGTTATTCCAATTCAACTCATTGCAAACATAAATTTATTCTTATGAGTTGATTTGAATTGGGTTATAGAATGTAGGTTTATATTCACAAATCTTATGGAATAAATAGAATATATATAAAAGAATTTATAAAAATATTTATTTTATTCAAAAACTAACCTTTTGATTAATCCTATCGAGTTGACGATTTTGAGATTCAATTTCACTTCCCATGTCAATAGCCATGTTGCGAAGATTGCCAACCATTGTACTCACTTGCTGCATGTTTTCTTCCATTTCTTCTTCACGAGCATCATTTGTGACCCTGTAATTTGTATTATATAAATATAACATTTCATAACTTATTTATTTTAAATATATTAGACCAGTGGTGTGCACCATTAAAGATTTGGAAGCTATATCTTCACCCTGATGATGATGCATGTGTACTGATTATTGATTTGATACTCTTATTAATATTACTTATCTGTAGTCTGCAAATCTATCAGGAAAAGAATTCTGGCAATATCATAATTTTTACTAACTCTACTGAGTAACTTGGTATCCAGCACCCTTCCAAAAATTTCACGAAATATCTAAATTTAAAAGTTTTTTCTGGAGCCTTGATCTCTGAACATAGTTTTCCTGGAGGCAACCACCCCAGACCCACTGCAGCTTCAACTATTTTTATTTCTTGGTCCTCTAATCTTTGCCCTCACAAAAAATGATGCTACACCACTGTACCAGATAACCAATCAAAAGAAATCACCAGATGCAGCACAAGAAGTTTGGAAATGTTGAAAGTTAACAGTATGTGACTCATTATACATTGTTGACTCTCAAGTGAAATTTATTTTTGTGATTTAACATTCATCATACTACACGTAACTACTTGCAGTGTAAATTAAATATTGCATAACTGGAAAGGCTTTACACTACAGAACCAAGAATCTTCATAGCAGAAAACTACATAAAAAAAGAAAACTGACCAAAAATTAAGATAGCAATTTATGTGGAAATATTCTAAATTATTTGTGCCTACAAAACAGGGCTGTGGAGTCAGAAAAAATGTGTTGACTCCAACTCCCACATTTTAAATTTACTTTAGTTTTTTTTATTTAAATGAAAGAAAATTTATTACATATTTATTAATTTTTTAAAATGTTTTTGTATTTTGTTATAATTCATTTATTTTNATTATAAATTTTATAATAAGATTGTTATTGAAAAAAAACAATACAATGGCAAACAAAACTTTAAAAGACAAGCAACAAGTAAACCTAAACAATGAACTTTATTAGAATTATTTGTTTAATCGTGTTCATGTTTTAAAAAAGTAAAACAATAGGTTTATACAATGAAAGAATAATGTTGAGATATTTCAAAAAGTAGGAAACCAGCTAATTTGAGTTGACAAAACTTTAAAGACAACTGAAAAAGTAATTGCAAATACTAGATCTAAAATCTTGTGGGCCTTCTACATTTTGAATAATCTCAAAAATGAAGTCTGGCTTAAGCGTGTCAGTTGTATAACATGCCATGCTTTCTCGATTGCAACTTTTAAGTATTTTACTGAACTGTATTGTTTGCTGTCAGCATGTTCAGTTCTTTGCGAGCACACCCAGGATATTCTCGATCGGGTTTTTGCTGAAATTGATTTTTTTTATAGTGTGAGACGAACAGACAGACGAAAATTTGCATTAAATAAATCTTTCTTCTGCTAATTTTTATATATTTGGAAGTAGCATATTTTCAATTGGCTCCTGATGCTGTTTTGAATCTGTTTGTCTGTTTACAAATGCAATAGTTAACTTTCTCTTGCAAGAAATTATACCATAATGGTACTACTACTACCCATCTGTTTTTGAGATAAAATTCTCTCTCGCTCTCTCAGCACAAATTATGAAAATAATAGTTCACACCATCCAAATGGTCCAAGTTGGACTTTATGTCTGGAAAAAAATCACTGTTGCCATTCCATATACCAGGACATGTGATTTTGTGCATTAGTCAATCTTCCAGTTTTGTTTTTTAGTTAAGGGAGGTTTTCAACTTTCGAGTTATCATGATTTTATCACTTCTTGAATGGTACAAGAATGACTAATTTGTTTGCAATTTTCAATGCCAATGTCACAACATTGCTTGCAACCCTCAAAATTTTCTTATCTCTTGCATTCAACTAACAAATTACTCAAAACTAAGAAATTGATATCTTTATTTATCTATCTATCAATTAACAACATTCAAAAGAAATGCTGCTAATTGTTGCCATTTTTGAATTCAAATTAATTACAGTACAGCCTCGATTATCCGACCCCCGATTAACCGACACCTCGGTTAACTGACCATGCAAGTCGGCAAATTTCAAATGTCCGCTAGTGATGTGGCGCTACAATATTTGGCTATGTCTTGGCTACTTTAATATTATTTTTACATGTTTTAGCTGGCAACACTCATTCGACCATGAAAGGGAGCCAGTATTTAAACGAGGCTTAATTTTCTAATTTTTAACGATACAATAGCAATGATTATTATTTTAAAAATTTTGTTAGGCTTAACATCAATGAAAATTAAACGCGAAGTAGATTAATAGCGATATACTAATATACTACACTAATAATGGATTTTTTCATACTTTTCGGTTATCCGACTTTTCAATTATCCGACCAACCCCAGTCCCCAATTGAGTCGGATAATCGAGGCTCTACTGTACTTTGATCGAAATCAAAGTTAGCGTTGAGTGTAAGCAAAGAAGGAAAAATAAGATAGGTAGAGTTTTGCTGTCTCCCCCACCAGATTATTTCATATTATAACATAAAATAACAATGCTGGCATCACGTTCAATCTGTAACTAATGAAGGGTTAAAAACTTGAAAATGGATCGCAAAAATTTTTAAACAATAAAATATATTTCTGGTTGAAAATTGTTACAGTAAGACCCTGTTGAACGCTGCCTTGATTAATGTTGATTCGATATAATGCGGTATGTTTGAAGCCTAAAGAAAAGCTCAAAATTTATGCTGATTAAATTATCGTGGCATTTCATTGATTTGTATATAATACGATTATTCCCAAACACGAACCAATCAGCAAAAGGTGGCAATTTGTTGTAGTGCTGTAATTTCCTTAAATCTATGTTTGTTTGGTGCAATATTGAAAAAAATATATATAACATCATGGATACCAATAGGCAATATCGACTTTGCTTGGCAAAAATTAATTGATGAATGGAGTATGGAAGAAGATATGGCCAGAGATATCTGAAAATTCTCTCATTAACCAGATTGTCAAGTTAATCGACACAGCAAGACTAGGAGATGTAGACGAGCAGGATATTGAGGAATTACTGCAGGTTTCTGGTGAGAACCTTACCAACGATGACCTTCGAGAACTGGCAGAACAAGGAATTCATGTAGAACTGGAAAATAGGGATTCTGAAAACAAAGAACCCAAAGAATTTCTCTACAGATTTCCTTAGTAAAAGTTTGGTAAGATAACCATAATCGTTGATCAAATTGTAGCGAATGATGCAGGTTTTGAAAGGTGTGCAAAAGCAATATGAGGCACTTTGGATGCAATCTCTTGCTATCGACATTTGCTTAAGGAAAGAAAAAGAAAGTGACAATTGGAACAACGAGAATTTCAGAAGATCCAAAGCCTTCATAAAAAATATTTCTGTGTGCATATGTTTGTATGTTATTTAACATATTTTTATATTAATATGCATAATAATATAAAAATAACTTAAAATTAAAGGAAAATTTGTTTATTTTTGGTTGCATGTTCCTGTTTTCCTATTTATTCTGTGTTAAAATGATCTCATTTAACACTGTTTCATTTAATGCTTTGTCATCTAGGAATTCATCCCCACATTAAACAGGGTCTTAACGCATCCCCACATTAAACAGGGTCTTACTGTATATGAATGCATGAATATTTTATTTTCTGTGTATTTTTTCTTTTGACTTACACACTTCCTTTAACACTTTTCCAGCTGTAAAAAACAAAACATTTCTTGCACTCCAAAATTCTACTTTTGCTTAGAATTCCAAAATTGTAGTTAATATTTTTTTGCCTCTATTCAGGGCCCACTTCTGGCTTACATTCACAGAAAGAAAAAACTAAAGCAAACTGATTATTATATATATTCTATTTCTAGAATGTTTTTAAATACAGGGTTCCTATGGACCTGGAAAGTCAGGAAAAGTTGGAGATTGTCATCATTGTTCAGGAAAAGTCGGGGAATACGCTTCCTTGGCTGCATTGTTGATTTTTTTGCTGACAATCATTTTTCATTAATAATTTTGATTGCTTTGACAAAATAATTAATGATCTTTTTTTCAGTTTGTTAATATTTTATAAACTTTGGGAAATTTATTAAGGAACAAATTTAATAAATTTGTACTTGGGTTATATAGAATTTGTTAATAATAAATAAATGGTTTTTTTAATCCATTTAATCCATTACAATCTTTACAATCCTACAATCCATGTAATCATGTGGGTGATTTGCCAAGGTGGAAATCCCTTTCAGCAGGATTTTCTATAGGAAACTGACCTCTATTCTATTTAGACACTTGAAGAAAACCAAAAAACTCCATATTGGTGAGATGCAAACTTACAATCAACTATCAGTATTTAGTTGTTTTATCCAATGGTGAGCCTGTGTATGTGGAGAAATATGAAAATAAGTATGCAATAGTTATTATTACTCCAACAGTTTTAAGTGTACATTTTAAGAGCTTTGTAATGTTAAAATTTTGCCTACTACATACACAAACATGGTCACAGACATAGACACGCAAACATACATATATACTCAAAAAATTGTCATATGTATCTATTTGAGTGAATTTTATATTTTTAATTGTTTGCAGTCCTTGATTCTTATTCTGCTTTATTGGAGAATTTTATATCACTTTTATCACATCACAAAGCTTTTATGACAATACAAAGAATTTTTATATTTCATTTTTTCACATTTATATTTTTTACATTTCGTGTTTGGATATATCCAGATGTAGTAGGGAAATTTGAAGTTTAGTTAGTTTCCAAAGATCTTACAACATGATTTTCAAGGATTTCAATAATATTTCTTGTATGGATAAATCTTGATATGAATTTTTATTAGACAAAGGAATAAAGTGCACTTCTCAAGTATTTAAAAAAACTGAAGTTAAAAAAATCACAGATGACTTATGAGTATTAAAACAACCACTTCACACCTAAGCGATAATTCCAGCAAATGAATAACAAAAAAAATTTTAATGTTCAAATGTTTTTGGCCGTCTTTCAGAGGCCCTCGTCAGGAAAAATTGCATAGAATAGAAAAACAGTTTTATCTTTTTAATTAATTAATTAAATTAACAGTTTTCGAACATAGCTGTGTACTAATTTTTAACATTTAAACGATGTTGAATACAAAGATCGTTATGTATTACAACATATAATTAAAATATTTATAAATAAAGTTATAAATAAATACAATAATAATATATATGGTGTTAATATATAAAATAATATATATGGTGGTAATAATATATTCATTGTTAAAAGTTAGCCCGATGNAGGCTGTGTTTAATCATTTCAAAAAAGTTTTTAGCCTCAGCAACTTTATCATTATTAACTTGGAATATAATTTAAGATATAATAATAATAATAATTACATTTCTATGTCTGTATGTATATATATATATTGTATATAAACAAACAATATATTGCACAATTATTAATACACATAAGTGGAATATTTGTATACACATTATAAATTAAAACATTCACTAAAGAAGTATCCTAATGATTTACAACCAAGTTTTAACGAATTATAACATATTTTACAAATATTTGTGCATAAATTTTTAATATGTATTGGCATAAGGCTTTGTTAATGCACCATTTAAAATTCATTCAAATTCATTTGATCAAGTAAACTTGAATTTTTTAAATCATATCTATATGATTTTTTCCCACATTAAATTCATCACATTTCATTTATAGATATATATTTACATGCAAAATTTTTACATCAATGTATATTAATGTTCAGATAATTTTAGAGGCATTAAAAATAAAATCAAAATTCTACAAGTTTAAAAATGTCATTAATCCTGGATAAAACAATTTGTGAAACACAACAGTATAACATTTATATTTCTGTAATTTTGTTAACTTTGACTGTTTCTACTATATTATATTATTAAATTACTTTTTATTGAATTCTATTAATATCCAGCAAATATACATAAAGCTCACCACATTTATTGTATTCACTTTTGACTAATTTCAGGTTATAAATTACTATTTAGTATTAATAGAATATTGAAAAATGTTTATTATTCAAGTTGCTTAATTTTACAATGCAAAATAATTTTCTGCTTTCATCACCATAATTTTTAAATAAAGTTAATATTATAAATATTATATATTTGTTGCAAGCATGATGCAAATTGATCCATCTATACTTTACTGTGCTTTTCAAATGTCTTTTTTCAAACTAATTTCTAAAATTACCCTTTTATTTGTAAAATATTTTTCATATTAAGTGAATACTTTCCTGAATTATAAACAAACCATTTGCATTCAAAAGACAAGATTCTTTAAGAACTTTCTAAAATTCAAGCCAAAGAAATTTTTCTGAAGCTTAAACTACATTTAACACTGTTTTCACAATAGTCATTTTAAATATTTATATATGTAATTATGTAAATTTTTGTTTATCTGTAAAGACAAAAGAGATAAATGTACTTTCAATTTTGGATAACAACATTACTAAGGAAAAGATCTAAAACCATTCTGTAACATGATATTCATGAAGTTACATTCAATACAATGGCATATATATATATATATGTGTATATATATATATATATGTGTGTATATATAGTTTTTTTTGAGTCAATCATTTCATCAAATTAATTTGTTACAGTATGATTTTAGAGATAGTTACAAACCACCACATACAATGAATACTGTGCGCCGTTATTGCCCTCTTCTGACTTACACCAATGCTAAATAACTGTATTAATAATCTAAAATACTATACATTGATTGTAATAACTTTGAATTTTAACAAGAACACCATAACACAGAATAAACATCAGAGAAGGCATAGAATGATATAGAAGAGAGAGACTGAGCACACTAGTGCAAAGCCAGGTTGTACAATATGTATATTCAGCAGATTAATAACTGCTTGACAATAAATAATATTGCCACAATATGCAGTTATATAAATATATGTCTCTCTATTGAAATTAAATGGATAAAAAGAAGCAAACAAAAATGCAAATGACAGCACATCACATAAGCAAACATTGCAGAGTAGAGAGAAGAATTTCTGAACTCTACAAGGTTTTTGTTTGTTGTCATATTAATCCTTGAGCAGTTTGGTCGCTCTTTGGTTTGCTATTGTGACACGTGATTCATTTGATTTGGCCTGAAAGAAAGACAGACAATTAAAAATGCAATACATTATTATAATTGAAAAAATTAAAATATATATATATAAATAATTAAAAGACAATTATAACAATGAAAATTAAGTATAAGTTATATTAGTTTGAAATACACTACATAATACTCATAACTTACAGAAATAGTTTCTGGAAATAAATTATTTCAGAGAATAGAGTATGGAGATTCGTAATTAATGATTTTTAATGTACTTTACTAAGTAATTTCAAAACTGATGCTGATGATAATTCAAACTGAATATCTGGAGTTTTGTAAAATACAAATTTCATCAAAAATTATTTTTAAAAATAGTATTATCAATACTTGGCATAAGCAAGATCAGAACTTCTTAAAATGGTGAAAATAAAAAAACTATTTTTGAATTTATAAAATTTGTCTACTATCTGATTATGATGTAATTCTAATTTTGATTTTTAAAATTTGTTTGAAAGTATATAACCTCTTAATCCATTGTATTGAAAAAAACGTACATTACAGCTTTAACAATATTTACCTGTCTATATGCATCTAGTATAAACATTTTTGACATTTAATTATTATTTTGAAATAAAATAAAATTAAAAAAAGATAATATATTCAATGATTGTATGAGATGATTTTATCACACACAAAATAAAATTGTATTTGAATATATTTTAAAATATTTGTTTCTAATGTTGTTCTTGTTTTGGTTTTTATAGGATTTTGGTATTCTTTATCTAGCAGTTGATATTCTCAATTTCCCATAATGAATTAAATACAACACTTGTCCTTGATATTCACTTCTTCAATATTTGCAGTTATTCCAATTCAACTCATTGCAAACATAAATTTATTCTTATGAGTTGATTTGAATTGGGTTATAGAATGTAGGTTTATATTCACAAATCTTATGGAATAAATAGAATATATATAAAAGAATTTATAAAAATATTTATTTTATTCAAAAACTAACCTTTTGATTAATCCTATCGAGTTGACGATTTTGAGATTCAATTTCACTTCCCATGTCAATAGCCATGTTGCGAAGATTGCCAACCATTGTACTCACTTGCTGCATGTTTTCTTCCATTTCTTCTTCACGAGCATCATTTGTGACCCTGTAATTTGTATTATATAAATATAACATTTCATAACTTATTTATTTTAAATATATTAGACCAGTGGTGTGCACCATTAAAGATTTGGAAGCTATATCTTCACCCTGATGATGATGCATGTGTACTGATTATTGATTTGATACTCTTATTAATATTACTTATCTGTAGTCTGCAAATCTATCAGGAAAAGAATTCTGGCAATATCATAATTTTTACTAACTCTACTGAGTAACTTGGTATCCAGCACCTTTCCAAAAATTTCACGAAATATCTAAATTTAAAAGTTTTTTCTGGAGCCTTGATCTCTGAACATAGTTTTCCTGGAGGCAACCACCCCAGACCCACTGCAGCTTCAACTATTTTTATTTCTTGGTCCTCTAATCTTTGCCCTCACAAAAAATGATGCTACACCACTGTACCAGATAACCAATCAAAAGAAATCACCAGATGCAGCACAAGAAGTTTGGAAATGTTGAAAGTTAACAGTATGTGACTCATTATACATTGTTGACTCTCAAGTGAAATTTATTTTTGTGATTTAACATTCATCATACTACACGTAACTACTTGCAGTGTAAATTAAATATTGCATAACTGGAAAGGCTTTACACTACAGAACCAAGAATCTTCATAGCAGAAAACTACATAAAAAAAGAAAACTGACCAAAAATTAAGATAGCAATTTATGTGGAAATATTCTAAATTATTTGTGCCTACAAAACAGGGCTGTGGAGTCAGAAAAAATGTGTTGACTCCAACTCCCACATTTTAAATTTACTTTAGTTTTTTTTATTTAAATGAAAGAAAATTTATTACATATTTATTAATTTTTTAAAATGTTTTTGTATTTTGTTATAATTCATTTATTTTAAATACAAAATGCATCAATTTAATTTATTAAATATGTAGTATTCTTTGTAGTATTTATGTTTAGTAGTAAAATTATTTTGACCCAATTGAATTTGAATATTTTTGAATCAATCCTTTATTATCCATGCTCTAAATAAGTACTCTATTTTTCTGAATAAGACAGACTAATTGATCAGAGTACATATTTTTCTTTTCTGAACAAGGGGCTGAAGTAGCTAGCTAGATCACACACTTTTTAGTTGACTAACTCTTCTGGAAGGGTGAAATTGAAGTGCAAATGCTGTCGAATGTATGTAGATATAGAATTTTATTGCTCCTTTCTCCTCTTATTAAATATTTGTTAAAAATTAATTTTTTATACAAATAAATATTAGTATTTTTAATACAGTGGTACCTCGGTATACGTCTGCTTTAGAATACGTCCAATTTGGAATATGTCCTGTTTGGACAAAACAAATTTTGCTCAGTATACGACTTTTGTTCGGTATATGACTTAATTCAATTATATGCGCCATCTATGAACAAGTAGCACTATTGGTGTATTAGACCAGACTAGATGTTCGTGGTGCCACAGTTTATAACTTTGTTAAATTTCTTTTTATTTTAATTTGTAAGTAAAATGTTGTTATTTTTATTAATCATGAATTGCAAAAAGGCAACAGAAAAATAAAAAAATGACTAAAATCACAATGGAACTGAAAAAAGAGATTGTTGAGAAATGTGAAGGTAGCATGCTTGTTCGAGATTTAACTGTTGCATACCGTATTCAGAGAACAACGATATCAACAATCATGAAAATTAGACATTATTAAATTTGCTAACATTGCAAAAGGGGTTAAATCAATTTCTAAACACAGATCGAAGACATTAGATCATGTCGAGAAATTGCTTTTGTTTTGGATAACTGAAAACCAGTGCTGGAGACAGCGTATCAGAAACAATTTGCGAGAAAGCTAAAAAGATACATGCTGATCTCATGAAAAATCAAGCAGGAACTAGACAGGAAAGCGAGGTGTTTAAAGCCAGCCATTTTTTTACACGAGAACGGATTAATCATTTTTACATTACTTCTTATGGAAAAGGTTGGTTTGGTATACGTCCAATTCGGTATACAGTAAGTCCAAACATCGGGAACGGATTAAGGTCGTATACTAAGGTTCCACTGTATTTAACTTACATTAAATATAAAGTATTTGGGTAAACTCCCAGGCTCCTTTCAGAGTTTAGAGTAGGGTATCCCTTAGTGCCTCTGTCCCCCCGATAAAATGACTTGTTATTTAATTTTGCTGGAGTCAGCCTACTAAAATTATCAGGAGTTGGAATCGGAGTCAAGTGTTTTTTTACCGACTCCGCAACCCTGCTACAAAGGTTTATGTTCATGTGTAAGGTTCTTAATAAATAAACTTTCTATTGATGATAATCTGTCCAGAGTAATTTTTAATGCAATAAAAGGGAATTGTTATGAATGAAAAGTTTTCTGAAGAAAAATGTCAAGACATTTTTGGTCTGTTTACAAACAAATCCAATAAAATTTTTCAGGGATATTTAGAAGTGAATCCAACAAGCATCTCAAGAGACTATTATCTTATGATTGTATTCACAGATTAAAAAGAAATTTTAGATTATAAAGAGTTGTCCATGAACATTTTATATATTTATTTATTTACAACTTGAAATATTATCCTTTGAGTCTGTAGTAGGTTGTGTAGATAAATAGGCAAAGCCAAAATTTTGCACATTAACCTAAAAAATCCATTGTGTATCTCACAAGAAATTACTTCACAAGTCTGATCTTTTTGAGGAAAGATAATAGACCTGTAAAGAAAAACTAGGAGACATCACTAGGACTCAAGAAGGAAGAACCCAGATGAACAAGTCTGTTCAAGCTGAGCTCTGCACTTTTGCAAATGATGTTCAGAGAAGTCTTCACAGTAGAGCTGCAAAAAATGGTAAAAGGCTGAGGAAGAAAGTTTCACAACCATTTGTGCCAAGTGAAAGTAACTAAAACCTTGTTGTAACAATGTTAACAAAAACAAAACAAACATGATTGCTAAAAGATTGCTCTCTGCAAACTGTGGAATTTCTATCTAGGCAAAAATTTATTATTTTGTCTTAGTCCAGGGGTTGTTGTCCTTTGATTTAATGACTGAAAGTAGTCCAGTCTTTGACAGCTCTAGAAAGTACTGGAAGAGATAGTGAAAGCCAATTTGGACAAAGAGGTATGAAGCTACCTTCTTGGCCAGTAGATCAGCACTTAGTTTGCTTATTTCCTCATATGTCCTTGACACCTACAAAATAAAAACTATTGCAGGCAGTCAGTTCACTGAGAAGCAAATAGCACTCCTAGGCAAGTGCTGAAGTGAACTGATAAGGCCACGTTCCTTCAAGGTAACCTGACTATCAGAAACAATATAGATAGCCTTATTAAGAGAATGTCTATGTAAAATAAAGCAAATATTCCAAATAACAGCTAGCAACTCAGCTTGAAACACAGTAGGAAATTTACATAGAGAGATAAAAAAAACCCTTTTGTAAACACACATCAAAATGCCAGTCCCAGGCAACTACTGGTTTTAGATCAATCTGTAAATAAGACTAAATCCTGTAAGTGAAGAGAGATCCTATCCCTATGGCAATCAAGGCAACTTTGGAGTCTGTAGTAAATAAATATCAAGATATAAGTATTTCTCATTGTGAATAGCAAGGCTATGACAAACACAACTACTAATAGTGTCTCTGACTTGTAATGTTACCAAACTCCTTATGCTACTTCTTGCAAGTTTCTTTTTTATTTGATCACCTGGTATTTGAATGTTTATTATTAGAGTAAATTCAATATACTTGGCGATATATCCTCCCATAGGTCCAGCACCATTCCTATCATCCATTACTCGCGCAGGTTGACTGTTGACAACTTTTCCATCGTCTGTAGCTTTCCAGGTACTTGCATCTTCTTTAAATTCTTGAGACCTATGTTAAAAATGTATAAATTAATATTAAAGGACCAGCATTTTCATGATTTTAAACACAGTCATGATAAGGTAAACTCATTTGTTTCAAAGAAAAAGTTCATTTTACCAAATAATTCATCTTTGTGGAAAGGCACTGACCAGATAGTCTTTTCTTTGTTCATTGTGACAATGAACAAAGAAATAATGCTCAAGGAGTCATAATAGTATAATGCATTTATTAAAATTATATATATATATATATATATATAGCTAAAATTAGCCCAAATATAATCAGTCACTTTTATAACCACTTAAAAGGAGTTTTTTGGATGAATAAACCAAAATGTTATGTCCTTCAAATCCAATGCACTCATCTGAGTTCATGAATTACTCAGAAGGTGATTAATTCTCATATTTTATTTAAATGCATTTCAGATCAGAATTCTCATTGATTCCTTTTCAGTCTATAAACAAAACTGTAAAATTACAAAATGATTTTATTGTTTATAGACTGAAAAGGGATCAGTGAGAATTCCGATCTGAAATGCATTTAAACAAAATATCTGAGAATTAATGGTCTTCTGGGTAATTCTTGAATGTGAGTGAGCATTGGATTTGAAGGACATAACATTTTAGTTAAAAGGTGTTTTTTGGACGAATAAAGTGTTTATAAAAGTGATTTATTAAAACATAATAGTATAGCATATATATATGCACTATACTATTATGATTTATATGTATATATAAAATTACCAAATGAATTGTAAATTTTGAAGTTTCTCCTGATAGGAAATGTTCCACTGATATGATGGAGCAGGATCCCACTTGGAAGATACGAAACCAATAAAAGACACAGTAAAAATGAATCATAACACTGAACCACGGTAGATTATAATTCCTAAATGTCTTTCAGTCCTTTTTCCTTTATCTCCCCCTTTTTTGTTTTTTCTTTTCTTTGGTCAAGTCCTGTTAAGAGGTGTACAGTTTGTTCTCAGTAGCCTGTGTTGTGAGAGTGCATATTCACAGGTGGCAACACTGAGAAAACAGGATGCAGGGAGAATTTCAGTTGTCATAACGACATGTGAGTAAATGACAGATAATTAGATCATACTCTTCAACAAAAATGTTGATTGGCTGTTGAATTATGACAGTGCCTGTCTGAACTTCAACTAATGGCACAATATTTGCACTAGTTTTGTGCAAAATAAAATAGTGTGACTGATGAAGTAATAAATTTATACGATAAAAAAAACATATGTTTTTATACATAATCAATATTTAATTTTGTGTATAAAGTTCTCCTCCATGCCACAGAGCATTTTTACTGGACTGTATCAAATCAAAATATTTAATAAATGAAAAGTAAAAAAATTGGGATATAAATAATTTCAAGTACTTGTAGTATACAATAAATATCAGAAAAGAAATAAGAATATAAGATTTTATTTATAATGAAAAAAAAAAAACTTTTTATATTTTTATAATACTGTATATTACGGGTATAATATACTATAAAATTTTTCTTTTCATTTTTATATTAAACCAGCAGATGACTCCACCGTTACCTGTCAAAAAACAATAACAAAGATTAAGATTATTAGATTATTTCGTTCTTCTAATCCTATTTTAGTATCCCGTGACGCTCCCTAGTGGACGTTATAGCAGCAGCAGTGTCATTCCATGGTATAAATAATAAATTCTTATTATAAATAAAAATAATTGGGGACTGGGGTGGTTCGGATAACTTATTTTTTTTGTCATATTCAATTTTCTCACCCCAAAATTAGTAAGATTTCACTCATGAAATAAAGGAAACATTCAAAANTTTTAGTTTTAATAATTTGGAAATTATAAAAAAATATATAACTGTTAATTAGAAAAAAATAACTAATTAAAAGGTTGAAGAAGCAATAGCATATGTGCATAATTGACAAAATAAATCAATATTTGACTAATGTGCCATACTATAAGGGATGTGAGGATCAGGAAAAATCATGGAATTTAAAACAAAAATTTAGGTAGGAACCCTGTAAATATGATGTTGTGTGTCACTTCTTTAATGAACTTCCAAACAGAGCCAAAAACGTTGCTTAGACTAGAATTTTGAAGTGCAAGAAATGTTTTTTTACTGCTGGAAAAGTGTACAAGGTGTAACTCAATAATTCCAGTTTGAGTAGAACTTAGTAATTTTTTGTTTTTTAGTTCATTTCAACAAATAATTGCAAATATTGTCTATGTTGAAACTTGGTTAAAAAATACATTTACATTTTATTGTAGTAACCATTTTCTTGTTTTGGCAAAGACAATGTTTATAGTGGCTTGTGCAATTCCTGCTTTCACAGATTTTACTGTATTTTGTCAAGTTAACTTCTAGCTATAAATTAAAGATACTATGTTCAATCATCTAAAATTG
The DNA here is from genome assembly GCF_000671375.1 of Centruroides sculpturatus. Taxonomy (NCBI): domain Eukaryota; kingdom Metazoa; phylum Arthropoda; class Arachnida; order Scorpiones; family Buthidae; genus Centruroides; species Centruroides sculpturatus. The sequence continues at coordinate 70,995 of NW_019384770.1, forward strand.
AATATCATTGTTCAAATATTCTTAACAATTGATAAACAATAGTTACTTTGTAATCAGTGTAAGTTATAAAGTAAATATTCTACATTTGTAGTATTGAAGATTGTTAGTTTTTGTAAATTTCAAAGAGTTATTAAATGTTAAGATATAATAATAACAGTATACACTATTAAGTTTCATATACTTTATACTGTATTATCAAAGAAATGTTTCAAAAGACAGTATTAGATGGTTTAAGATATTCAAAAACATTGATGAATCTTTATATATTCATTTCAAAAATTTTGAATATTTTCAATATCTAACATTTTTAGTAGTTATAAAAAACATTATATATGGCAACATTTCTTGTACAGTCGACCCCCCTATAAGATCATTGATTTTTCCGTTTTATCTGAATTACATGTTGTACGAGTCACTTAGATTTTACAAATATGTGAGCCGTTCACAGCCCGGCACACGTATTTGTAAAATCTAAGTGACTCGTACAACATGTAATTCAGATAAAACGGAAAAATCAATGATCTTAAAGGGGGGTCGACTGTATAATAAATGCCTTCTTAAGTAAGTTGTGTGTAAATCATTTATAAGCTTAATAATCTTACCTTTTTTTAATGCAGAATGTATTCAATATACTACTGTAATTCAATATACTACTGTAATACTGAGATAATACTACAAATAAATATTTGATAGAAAAATATTCATTTGTACATTTTTTCTTGATTTCTCTTAAATTTATGAATAAACTTTTTTGACATAATCATTAGTTTAAAAAAAAGCTTGCATTTATATGTAATAAATTATTAGTTAATTTTTGTGTGCAATATGTGCTATTTCTTATATACAATTTTTCTATTAAAAAATGTTTGTTTTTGGCATTCCATTAATTAGTATAAGTTAGGTAGAAATATAAATAAAAAATATTCTCTAATAGCCTACAATAATAATAAATTATGTCAATGATTAGGAGAATTTGAGGGAGAATATTATATAGATGCTTAACAATGTTTATAGATCATAAAACAATGATTGTTGTTGCAGAAATTTAAAATTATCATTAAGAAAAATGACCAATGGTTCAGAATGAATATCTGCATTATATTTAAAGTGAAATTTTAATATCAAACAAAATTTCACTTTACATGTTTCTGTTTTGGTCATTATTTGAGAGTAAGTTTATAAAATTTTGATGATAAGATTTTAAAATTTTAATAGATTTTTATGCATGATATTTAATAACAATAATTCAATTATATTGGGAGATTATTTATTTCACATTTGGAATTCTAGAAAACAATACAAGCATGATTGGAAGATACAATATATTAAAAAGAAATAAACTGTGAAAACTAACCACAGAAACTACATTATTTACAAATCTCTGTACATTATACAAGTTGCCAGAGCAATTCTTATATCACAATCGCACAAAATAATGCCAGTCACAATTTAAATATAATGTATAAATTAATACAAATGACATCAATAAAAAAGTTATCACAATAAAATTTTATGAATTATGCATTTCTACGAAAGAATTAATGACTAATGTCAGAAAAAAATTCTTACAAAATTGGAAAATTTTAAATAAAATTATACAAGTTTCTATGTAATTTTTGATATTTAGGTACTTGAAATGGATATATACATCCTCTAGTTTGGAACTTTTCATTAATCAAATTTTTCAGAAGAGTAATAGAGATTATGTATTCTTGTTCCTTTTTTTTGTAATTTTTTAACATAAGAGACAGGTTTCAAGATATTGTACAAAATTATTTATATATCACAGTTCTATAGGAATTTATCTAAAAACATATAAATTAAAGGGGATTAAAATCATTTCTCGTTGTAATTTATATTGCTGCTGTTGGCTCTGTGCTTTTGTTTAATAAGCATTCTCAACACTTTCTAAGTATAACTTACATTATTTGTTTTGTGCCTTAAAAATTTTAAACAATCATACTTATGGCCCCTCATAATCAATTTAAATATACAATTACATTTAAAAGCAACAAGCAAATTGGTTCTAATGATATACCATTAAGGATTGCAGGACATTTCCTGATTAAAGGCACCAACAAACAATTATTTGACTTACTTAGGCTGTGTTTAATCATTTCAAAAAAGTTTTTAGCCTCAGCAACTTTATCATTATTAACTTGGAATATAATTTAAGATATAATAATAATAATAATTACATTTCTATGTCTGTATGTATATATATATATTGTATATAAACAAACAATATATTGCACAATTATTAATACACATAAGTGGAATATTTGTATACACATTATAAATTAAAACATTCACTAAAGAAGTATCCTAATGATTTACAACCAAGTTTTAACGAATTATAACATATTTTACAAATATTTGTGCATAAATTTTTAATATGTATTGGCATAAGGCTTTGTTAATGCACCATTTAAAATTCATTCAAATTCATTTGATCAAGTAAACTTGAATTTTTTAAATCATATCTATATGATTTTTTCCCACATTAAATTCATCACATTTCATTTATAGATATATATTTACATGCAAAATTTTTACATCAATGTATATTAATGTTCAGATAATTTTAGAGGCATTAAAAATAAAATCAAAATTCTACAAGTTTAAAAATGTCATTAATCCTGGATAAAACAATTTGTGAAACACAACAGTATAACATTTATATTTCTGTAATTTTGTTAACTTTGACTGTTTCTACTATATTATATTATTAAATTACTTTTTATTGAATTCTATTAATATCCAGCAAATATACATAAAGCTCACCACATTTATTGTATTCACTTTTGACTAATTTCAGGTTATAAATTACTATTTAGTATTAATAGAATATTGAAAAATGTTTATTATTCAAGTTGCTTAATTTTACAATGCAAAATAATTTTCTGCTTTCATCACCATAATTTTTAAATAAAGTTAATATTATAAATATTATATATTTGTTGCAAGCATGATGCAAATTGATCCATCTATACTTTACTGTGCTTTTCAAATGTCTTTTTTCAAACTAATTTCTAAAATTACCCTTTTATTTGTAAAATATTTTTCATATTAAGTGAATACTTTCCTGAATTATAAACAAACCATTTGCATTCAAAAGACAAGATTCTTTAAGAACTTTCTAAAATTCAAGCCAAAGAAATTTTTCTGAAGCTTAAACTACATTTAACACTGTTTTCACAATAGTCATTTTAAATATTTATATATGTAATTATGTAAATTTTTGTTTATCTGTAAAGACAAAAGAGATAAATGTACTTTCAATTTTGGATAACAACATTACTAAGGAAAAGATCTAAAACCATTCTGTAACATGATATTCATGAAGTTACATTCAATACAATGGCATATATATATATATATGTGTATATATATATATATATGTGTGTATATATAGTTTTTTTTGAGTCAATCATTTCATCAAATTAATTTGTTACAGTATGATTTTAGAGATAGTTACAAACCACCACATACAATGAATACTGTGCGCCGTTATTGCCCTCTTCTGACTTACACCAATGCTAAATAACTGTATTAATAATCTAAAATACTATACATTGATTGTAATAACTTTGAATTTTAACAAGAACACCATAACACAGAATAAACATCAGAGAAGGCATAGAATGATATAGAAGAGAGAGACTGAGCACACTAGTGCAAAGCCAGGTTGTACAATATGTATATTCAGCAGATTAATAACTGCTTGACAATAAATAATATTGCCACAATATGCAGTTATATAAATATATGTCTCTCTATTGAAATTAAATGGATAAAAAGAAGCAAACAAAAATGCAAATGACAGCACATCACATAAGCAAACATTGCAGAGTAGAGAGAAGAATTTCTGAACTCTACAAGGTTTTTGTTTGTTGTCATATTAATCCTTGAGCAGTTTGGTCGCTCTTTGGTTTGCTATTGTGACACGTGATTCATTTGATTTGGCCTGAAAGAAAGACAGACAATTAAAAATGCAATACATTATTATAATTGAAAAAATTAAAATATATATATATAAATAATTAAAAGACAATTATAACAATGAAAATTAAGTATAAGTTATATTAGTTTGAAATACACTACATAATACTCATAACTTACAGAAATAGTTTCTGGAAATAAATTATTTCAGAGAATAGAGTATGGAGATTCGTAATTAATGATTTTTAATGTACTTTACTAAGTAATTTCAAAACTGATGCTGATGATAATTCAAACTGAATATCTGGAGTTTTGTAAAATACAAATTTCATCAAAAATTATTTTTAAAAATAGTATTATCAATACTTGGCATAAGCAAGATCAGAACTTCTTAAAATGGTGAAAATAAAAAAACTATTTTTGAATTTATAAAATTTGTCTACTATCTGATTATGATGTAATTCTAATTTTGATTTTTAAAATTTGTTTGAAAGTATATAACCTCTTAATCCATTGTATTGAAAAAAACGTACATTACAGCTTTAACAATATTTACCTGTCTATATGCATCTAGTATAAACATTTTTGACATTTAATTATTATTTTGAAATAAAATAAAATTAAAAAAAGATAATATATTCAATGATTGTATGAGATGATTTTATCACACACAAAATAAAATTGTATTTGAATATATTTTAAAATATTTGTTTCTAATGTTGTTCTTGTTTTGGTTTTTATAGGATTTTGGTATTCTTTATCTAGCAGTTGATATTCTCAATTTCCCATAATGAATTAAATACAACACTTGTCCTTGATATTCACTTCTTCAATATTTGCAGTTATTCCAATTCAACTCATTGCAAACATAAATTTATTCTTATGAGTTGATTTGAATTGGGTTATAGAATGTAGGTTTATATTCACAAATCTTATGGAATAAATAGAATATATATAAAAGAATTTATAAAAATATTTATTTTATTCAAAAACTAACCTTTTGATTAATCCTATCGAGTTGACGATTTTGAGATTCAATTTCACTTCCCATGTCAATAGCCATGTTGCGAAGATTGCCAACCATTGTACTCACTTGCTGCATGTTTTCTTCCATTTCTTCTTCACGAGCATCATTTGTGACCCTGTAATTTGTATTATATAAATATAACATTTCATAACTTATTTATTTTAAATATATTAGACCAGTGGTGTGCACCATTAAAGATTTGGAAGCTATATCTTCACCCTGATGATGATGCATGTGTACTGATTATTGATTTGATACTCTTATTAATATTACTTATCTGTAGTCTGCAAATCTATCAGGAAAAGAATTCTGGCAATATCATAATTTTTACTAACTCTACTGAGTAACTTGGTATCCAGCACCCTTCCAAAAATTTCACGAAATATCTAAATTTAAAAGTTTTTTCTGGAGCCTTGATCTCTGAACATAGTTTTCCTAGAGGCAACCACCCCAGACCCACTGCAGCTTCAACTATTTTTATTTCTTGGTCCTCTAATCTTTGCCCTCACAAAAAATGATGCTACACCACTGTACCAGATAACCAATCAAAAGAAATCACCAGATGCAGCACAAGAAGTTTGGAAATGTTGAAAGTTAACAGTATGTGACTCATTATACATTGTTGACTCTCAAGTGAAATTTATTTTTGTGATTTAACATTCATCATACTACACGTAACTACTTGCAGTGTAAATTAAATATTGCATAACTGGAAAGGCTTTACACTACAGAACCAAGAATCTTCATAGCAGAAAACTACATAAAAAAAGAAAACTGACCAAAAATTAAGATAGCAATTTATGTGGAAATATTCTAAATTATTTGTGCCTACAAAACAGGGCTGTGGAGTCAGAAAAAATGTGTTGACTCCAACTCCCACATTTTAAATTTACTTTAGTTTTTTTTATTTAAATGAAAGAAAATTTATTACATATTTATTAATTTTTTAAAATGTTTTTGTATTTTGTTATAATTCATTTATTTTAAATACAAAATGCATCAATTTAATTTATTAAATATGTAGTATTCTTTGTAGTATTTATGTTTAGTAGTAAAATTATTTTGACCCAATTGAATTTGAATATTTTTGAATCAATCCTTTATTATCCATGCTCTAAATAAGTACTCTATTTTTCTGAATAAGACAGACTAATTGATCAGAGTACATATTTTTCTTTTCTGAACAAGGGGCTGAAGTAGCTAGCTAGATCACACACTTTTTAGTTGACTAACTCTTCTGGAAGGGTGAAATTGAAGTGCAAATGCTGTCGAATGTATGTAGATATAGAATTTTATTGCTCCTTTCTCCTCTTATTAAATATTTGTTAAAAATTAATTTTTTATACAAATAAATATTAGTATTTTTAATACAGTGGTACCTCGGTATACGTCTGCTTTAGAATACGTCCAATTTGGAATATGTCCTGTTTGGACAAAACAAATTTTGCTCAGTATACGACTTTTGTTCGGTATATGACTTAATTCAATTATATGCGCCATCTATGAACAAGTAGCACTATTGGTGTATTAGACCAGACTAGATGTTCGTGGTGCCACAGTTTATAACTTTGTTAAATTTCTTTTTATTTTAATTTGTAAGTAAAATGTTGTTATTTTTATTAATCATGAATTGCAAAAAGGCAACAGAAAAATAAAAAAATGACTAAAATCACAATGGAACTGAAAAAAGAGATTGTTGAGAAATGTGAAGGTAGCATGCTTGTTCGAGATTTAACTGTTGCATACCGTATTCAGAGAACAACGATATCAACAATCATGAAAATTAGACATTATTAAATTTGCTAACATTGCAAAAGGTGTTAAATCAATTTCTAAACACAGATCGAAGACATTAGATCATGTCGAGAAATTGCTTTTGTTTTGGATAACTGAAAACCAGTGCTGGAGACAGCGTATCAGAAACAATTTGCGAGAAAGCTAAAAAGATACATGCTGATCTCATGAAAAATCAAGCAGGAACTAGACAGGAAAGCGAGGTGTTTAAAGCCAGCCATTTTTTTAGACGAGAACGGATTAATCATTTTTACATTACTTCTTATGGAAAAGGTTGGTTTGGTATACGTCCAATTCGGTATACAGTAAGTCCAAACATCGGGAACGGATTAAGGTCGTATACTAAGGTTCCACTGTATTTAACTTACATTAAATATAAAGTATTTGGGTAAACTCCCAGGCTCCTTTCAGAGTTTAGAGTAGGGTATCCCTTAGTGCCTCTGTCCCCCCGATAAAATGACTTGTTATTTAATTTTGCTGGAGTCAGCCTACTAAAATTATCAGGAGTTGGAATCGGAGTCAAGTGTTTTTTTACCGACTCCGCAACCCTGCTACAAAGGTTTATGTTCATGTGTAAGGTTCTTAATAAATAAACTTTCTATTGATGATAATCTGTCCAGAGTAATTTTTAATGCAATAAAAGGGAATTGTTATGAATGAAAAGTTTTCTGAAGAAAAATGTCAAGACATTTTTGGTCTGTTTACAAACAAATCCAATAAAATTTTTCAGGGATATTTAGAAGTGAATCCAACAAGCATCTCAAGAGACTATTATCTTATGATTGTATTCACAGATTAAAAAGAAATTTTAGATTATAAAGAGTTGTCCATGAACATTTTATATATTTATTTATTTACAACTTGAAATATTATCCTTTGAGTCTGTAGTAGGTTGTGTAGATAAATAGGCAAAGCCAAAATTTTGCACATTAACCTAAAAAATCCATTGTGTATCTCACAAGAAATTACTTCACAAGTCTGATCTTTTTGAGGAAAGATAATAGACCTGTTCAATGAAAATTAAACGCGAAGTAGGTTAATAGCGATATACTAATATACTAATTATATGGGATATACTATAGTATAGTATTTTTTCATTCTTTTCGGTTTTTTCAGTTATCCGACCAACCCGCGTCCCCAATTGAGTCGGATAATCGATACTCTACTGTAGATAAACACGCGCGACTAAATATTCAGATGGCACAACGCGCTGATTGGTCAGCTGAATGACGTCAACTTATGAAGTATAGATTATATTTTGTGGTCATCAGAATGAATCGTGACGAAATAGATTATTTTTTTAGCTGTCGTAATATGGAGCGAGTATAAAGTGAAAATACAGTACTGTATAAAGTTTAGCTCGCACGTTTTCTTAAATTTATAGGAATAATTTTAAAATGGTTTACTTTTACTTAATAAATTACTAAGATTATTTATTTTATTGAACATTTTAGCTTCATACTCGATCTTTATGCACCTCTGGATCAAATCATACACAATACATCTTTTAATAGCGCGATTAGTGTTTTAAATTTACATGCACAGATAATAAATAACAGAAAATTTATACTTTGTTACAGATATTATTCATAAAAAGGTCAAGAAAGGATGAAATTTATAATTAAGACGAGTCAGAATATTTTTTGAATTTGTCATACGCATTTAATATACAGTAGTTAGACGAAACAATAAAATTAACTAAGTTTTGTATAATTCTGAAAGAGAAATTTTCACAAATCTTGCTTAACAAATTATATAGTTTAAATGTAAAAATTATTGAACAATTTTGAATAAAGAATATTCCTCATAGATTACTCCTATCAGAAAATTTTTTTAATGCTTTAGTTATAATTGACAGTTCCTTCTGTCGATAGACATTTTGTTCTTTCGAATGTCAGTTTCAAAATCTGTTAAGAAACAATACTTTTCAAATTTACAGAAATTTCATATATCCAGTTCCATCATGGATATATCTGTAAATATGTTTAATCAAACTTGTATGACCATTTTTCAAATCAAAAGTATAGAATTTTGTATAAATTATTTAACAATCAATAATACTGTAAGTATTTAAATTCCTTTGAATATAA
>NW_019384770.1:82670-105282 GCF_000671375.1 Centruroides sculpturatus
GTGCAACGGTTTATAACTTTGTTAAATTTCTTCTGATTTTAATTCGTAAGTAAAATTTTATTATTTTTATTAATCACGAATCGCAAAAAGGCAAATGTAAAGCGACAGAAAACTAAAAAAATGACTAGAATTACAATGGAACTGATGAAAGAGATTGTTGAGAAATACGAAGGTGGCACGCGTGTTCGAGATTTTAACTGTTGTTTACCGTATTCCGAGAACGACGATATGGACAATCGCAAAAAATAAAGACATTATTAAATCTGCTAACGTTGCGAAAGGGATTAAATCAATTTCTAAACACAGATCGAAGACATTAGATCACGTCGAGAAATTGCTTTTGCTTTGGATAACTGAAAAACAGTGCTGGAGACAGCGTATCGGAAGCAATTATTTGCGAGAAAGCTAAAAAGATACACGCTTATATCACGAAAAATCAAGCAGGAACTAGCCAGGAAAGCGAGGTGTTTAAAGCCAGCCATTTTTTTTTACATGAGAACGGATTAATCATTTTTACAGTACTTCTTATGGGAAAGGTTGGTTTGGTATACGTCCAATACAGTAAGTCCAAACATCGGAAACGGATTAAGGTCGTATACCGAGGTTCCACTGTATAGTCGACCCCCCTATAATTACGGTCCCTATAATTACGATTCCTATAAAACTACGAAAAAATATAGGTATTTTGGAAATGTTGAGTCGGATTAGTGTAGAATCGATTAATTTTATGGAAGAAAACCTTTCAATCAGCCGTAGTCCGTAAACTTGACACGTGTCGGGCTGTGATTGGAACGACTTGTAAGAAATCGGATTCCTAATAAATTGGAACGTATCTATATCTTATAGGGGGGTCGACTGTATACTGAATTTATTTATGTATATCATTCATATCATCAAAAAAAAAACTGAATTTATTGTTAATTTAAATAATAGCTAGGGGCGCCCCTAGTGGCCATTTTTGGCATCAGTGACAGAAAGAATCTGGTTTTTCAGCTTTATATAGTTAGATTTGCTTTACTGAACTAATTTTGCTACATGTTTAAACAATGTAAGAAATGTTTTAGGAGAATCATTTCATGTTTACCCGTACAGAAAGATACCATGCTGAGATATTTCATTACTACAGGGAGAATGCTTCCACTTTCTCTTTAGACGAATCAACTTTATTTGTGTTATCAGATATATTCATAGAGGATGTGGTACTTTACAGGATATACTTTCCAAGTACAGGATGAGAAACAGACAAAAAAAAATAAAATTCCTATTCACTTTGTTTTTACTTGTGACAAATTATACGAGATAAGACACAGGTTAAGATTCATAGGATAATTCGTTGGAACCTTCATAAAAAAAGGAAAGTCTCCCTTTCTTCCTTCGGTTGTCTTTCAGTCTTTTTCTCTGTCCACATGTCAAAAATGGTCTATCAAAGCACTTCACATAAGCCGATAATGTAATAATGTATATAGTACAGTATATAGTACAGCATTAAGACATTTTAACTTATATTTTCATAATATTGTATAAAAAACAAATAATAAAATGAAAAATTTTCATTGTTTACTTTTGACATGGACAAGCACAAATTCCACAGCATTTTTCCATTCCATGTAAAGCTTCTTCAGCTTCTTTCATGTCAGCATTAATCTTGTCCATGTCTTCTTCAATTCTTTCCAGTTGTTCTATAATCAACATAATTTCAATTACTTTTTATAGATTACACTCAAAAATATTATTTAAATGATATTATATAAAATCTCAACTTTAATTGTTTAAATAGTGTCACCACCAAGCCAGTTTTCACCCGGACAAACCGATTTTTAAATTCATGGTCCGGATTAATTATTAACTTGTCCGGTTTTCGTATAAATTGTGAAATTATGATAAAACAAAATAAATTTATAAAAATATTTGCCAGTATTTTATTTTAACAGTTAAAGACAAACTTCACAGCCCCAGCCAAACTTATCCCCATCTTATCCCTAGGCTAAAATGTACTTTTACAATTCTAACAAATATCTCTGGCAAATAGGGACTTGTGTTGGAACAAACCCATACTGGTACGTTCGTAAAGTCGAACGAGTTAAACGAGAATGACGTCATCGTTATTCTTATTTTGTTAAACTTTTCGAACGATTCGTTTATAACTAAATGGATGTTTCTAAAATCGAAGACATGAATGTCGCTAGTGCAGCTCTATCCGAAATATTTTTCTTAGATTGCTTCGAGTGGACAGTTATTTCAATCATTTCATCTTTTAATTCACAATTTAAACACTCGAGTAATTTAGAAGCATCGATATCGTCGGGCGCCATTTTATTAACGAAGTAAACTAACTCTAACTAACCAAATATCTTACTCAGCTCCTTAAATAATAAATCATCCAACACCTGATGCTGAAAAAACGTTTATTAATATTTAAACGTCAGAACGTTCGAATACTTTTACGTTTAAATCAAAATAATGGATAAAATAACAAATAAATAATAAAATAAAACAAATATACTAAACGAACTAATACAATAACGATGTAAATAATGTAATAAAATAAAAAATAACGTAAAATAAAAATAAAATAAATACCCAAAAAAATGCCACTAAGTATAAGGGCAGGTGCGAGCTAAGAATTTTTGCGTTTTAGTTTTTCTTTTATGTAGAACTTCCATGAGGAAGCTAGTCCATTCGCATCCTTGAGGATTGTCCACGTCCATCAGATTGACAAAAAAGTATAGAATGTTACAAGAAATCATTACATTAGAAAATGAAATATACATAAATGATCCAGGAAGACAATGAAATTAATGAAAGGGTGGTCAAATTGACGCACAGAGTACAGGGGTTTAAAGAAAAGATATATCAGAAGAATGACATGGATCGTGACAAAACAAGTATCAAAAGAAAAGAAAAAGGAGAAGAACATAAACTCTTCACCATTTGTTTTATGGGATCGAGTAGACATTCCAACCGAAATCAAGGAAATTCTCCAAAAAGGGCCTAACTTCGATCCGGAAGGAGAAAACTTAAGGCAAATTTCAATGACGGAACTGAAAAGAGAAATCTCAGAATTCAATGATTTAGAAAGGGATTTCTTCAGATGGAGGACTGTTCTTACAGACCATACACGTAGAACAAAAAGCATTGAAATGAAACAGCTAAAGCACGCAAAACAATTGTTAAATGACAATGATTTGGTCCTAACACGAGCTGACAAAAGTAAACACCTAGTAATCATGAAAAGGCAAAATTACAAATCTTTAGAAGATTATATTAAGAGAACGGAATGTGTGCAGGTCAATGAAAAAATCGTTATGAACAGAAGGGTTAAAAAACTTGAAAAAGCACCATTAAGCACGGTTTTAACTTTCCTTAAAGGATCTCATAACCCGAAGTCAGGGTTGCCAAGATTGTTTGCATTTGCAAAAATACATAAAGAAGGTAAAGAGTTTAGACCTATGGTTGAGAAGTCCAGAGGACCCACATACAATCTTGAAAAACGTTTACATAAATTCATTTCAGAGGAGCTAGATAGCAATGCTCTCGTTGCACAAAACCCAACGAATGTAGTAAAAGAACTACAGGAATTAAGTTTATTGGATGAAGAAGTTGAGACGATTATGGATTATGAAAACCTATATCCATCTTTAAAAATAGAATCCTGCTATGAAGCATTAATGGAATTTATGCTCCACAAAAAACCGGAAATTGCTGCATTTACGAAAGATATAATAGAATAAACCAAATTGATTTGTTATGAGTCCTTTTTCAGTTTCGATAAACAACCTTACAGACAAAAGAAAGGGGTACCTATGGGAAGCCCGATGTCAGGATTATTGTGTGAACTAGTCCTACGCAACTTGGAGAAGAGCATTATCAATGGGTTCAAGATGGATATTGTATTTTACAAAAGATATGTAGACGATGTCTGCATTATTTGGAAAAACGACAAGAGAATACAAGAGTTTGTACATGTAATCAACAATAACAACAGAGATGGATTAAAACTTAAACTAGAGCAAAAAAGTCATGAACAGATACATTTTTTGGATATAGACATCCAATTGACAGGAGATAGTATAACAACAGGTATATATGTAAAACCAACACATAGCCCATTATACATTCCGGCTAACTCGAACGACCCCCTACGGATACAAACTGTCTGTCTTTCGAGCACTCATCAGAAGAGCGTATTTGCATTGCTGGACAGGATCAAAGAACTTAATAGAATTAAAGAAATAGCTTCAAACTTGGGATATAAAAAGAGTACAATAGAAGGGCTAATTAAAAGATGTGAAGGAGGCAATGTAATAAGAACCCAAGCAAATCACTTTAAAATCTCCAAGTTCACATATAATCGAAACATCAAGAACATCATGAAACAAGTATCGGACAGAAAACACTCAAAAATGATTTTCAAAAGAGTGCCTAATATATACAGTATTTTAACTCAACAGTGAGTAACGGATATATCCGTTAAATTATTTTGGGTGTATCGCCAAAAACTACCACGAAAAAATATTCACATAAAAAATTAATTATGTAACAATAAAAAAAGACTTTTCTTTACTAGACGTAACTGTTTACAAAATCTTTTTCTGAAACGGTAATGAGAAAAAACGCGTGGAGCAATACTTTAAAAATTTCCCACGTTTATTCTCCATTACTTTGGGGTAGCACCATACCTGACTATCCCACTGCTGAAAGGTTAAGAAATGATAAAGACATTAAAAAAGAAGAAAAAGCAGGCGTATAAAAAATTCCGTTTGAAAATTAGGAATTAGAAATTAATGACTATATTGGGACCACAAGAAGGAATTTTGCTACCAGACTTAAGGGACACAAATACGATATTAACAAAGGGCACTGTAACACAGTATTATCCTGTATGGCACAAGCAGAGGACTCTGTGGTTAAATGGAATGAAGCGGCTATCCTCAGGACTATGCGTTCGCCATCATTTGCAATGCACGAAGAAAAAATCGAAATATATAAAAGCAAATTAAAAGATGGCTGTATTAACGTCAGGGATGCGGATGGACTAGCTTCCGCGTGGAAGTTCTACATAAAAGAAAAACTAAAACGCAAAAATTCTTAGCCCGCACCTGCATTTATACTTAGTGGCATTTTTGTGCATTTATTTTATTTTTATTTTACGTTATTTTTTATTTTATTACATTATTTACATCGTTATTGTATTAGTTCGTTTAGTATATTTGTTTTATTTTATTATTTATTTGTTATTTTATCCATTATTTTGATTTAAACGTAAAGTATTCAAACGTTTTGACGTTTAAATATTAAGTTAAATACGTTCGAGAATACTTGCATCTGAAGATGGCCTATCATATTAGATCGAAAACGTTTTCTCAGCATCAGATGTTGGATGATACAGTAAAGTAACTTTTTCCTTCGTGAGCTTCGTTAGAGTTTCGTTCGAAACGTCATCATAGCAGAGCATGCGCACTGAGCAAGACTACTACTTTTCGAACGATTCGTTACTAACGCGTTTAACTCCTTTGACTTTACGAACGTACCCCTAGTAAGTGGTTTAAAACTGGCATGCGCATTGTTCAGTTCTTGGCCAGTGCTGCTGCCTGTTTCTAGTGGAGCTACCCTGACGGCGCCTTCGTTTTACCCTAGATTGAGAAAACGACCTTTATCGAACTCATGCTAGGATAAAAAATAATAAGAAGAAAAACGATTCTTTGACGCAGATCCCTGTACTATTATCGTAAAATAATAATCAGAACAATTCTTAATTCACTGTTTTTAAAAATGTTAAAGCCTAAAAATCCTAAGATATTTTAGTTATCAGAGGTATTCATTTACATCTGATATGGTGATGTTTTAGTTTGGTAATCCCAATTCGACAAACGAGAAAAATCTCACCTGGTCTTTAAATAATTATAAAATATTTCCACAAGTCTAATGAATGCAATTATTTAACTTAAATTTAATTAATTCACTTTCAACATGTGTTGTATATCTTAGCTGAAGATAGAAAATTAAATAAGCCATTAATTTGATTTCAAACATTCTTTGATACCTAAATGATCAGTTTTAAAAATTCATTTATTTACATATACGAGGGCTGTTCGGAAAGTTCGCGGTCTCACATAGAAAAACAAACAAAATAATGTTAAAACTTTTTTTATTTTTCAATGTAATCTCCTCTGTTAGCAATGCACTTATTCCAGCGATGTTCTAGCTTTTTTATGCCATCACAATAGGTCTATTTGTCAAGGTGTGCAAAATACTCGTTCACTTCAGAGATGACTTCGTCATTTGAGTGGAATCTCTTTCCAGCCAAGAATTTTTTTAGGTTTGGAAAAAGGTGGAAGTCACTGGGGGCCAAATCAGGTGAGTACGGTGGATGTGGAACTAATTGGAAGCGAAGTTCGTTTATCTTTTGTTCAGTGATTCTGGCGGAATGTGCAGGTGCATTATCGTGGTGGAACAGAACTTTTTTCTTCTTCAAGTGTGGCCTCTTTTCTTCGATTTCTTTCTTCAGTTTTTCCAAAAGTTCACAGTAATAGACAGCATTAATGGTCTTTCCTCTTTCTAGGTAGTCAATAAAGATGATGCCTTTAGCATCCCAAAAAACCGAGGCCATCACTTTACCCGCTGATGGAACTGTCTTTGCCTTCTTTGGTGGTGGCGAACTGTGGTGTTTCCATTGCTTCGACTGTTCTTTTGTTTCAGGAGTGTAGTAATGGATCCACGTTTCGTCAGTAGTCACAAACCGACGCAAGAAATCCCGTGGGTTTTTCTTGTAGAAGTCCAAACACTTCTTTGACATCAAAGTGCGAACACGTCTTTGCTCAGCGGTCAGCAGATGCGGCACCCAACTTGCTGAGACCTTCGTCATACCCAAATTTTCGGTTAGGATGTGGTGCACTCGGTCGACAGAGATGCCTGTTGTCTCAGCTATCTCACGCGTTTTCAAACGGCGATCTGCTAACACCAAATCGTAAACTTTGTCGATATTTTTTTCAGTGACAGCAGTTGACGGCCGTCCGCTGCGAGGGTCATGTTTCACACTCTCTCTGCCAGATTTAAAAAGGGCTGTCCATTTTTTCACAGTGGTTTACGAAGGAGCAGACTCTCCCAAAACTTCATCCATGTCAGCTTTGATTTGAGATGCGGTCAACCCTTTTTTCGTCAGGTATTTTATGACCGCACGAGTCTCCGTCTTCTCCATTTTTGACAAAGCATGTGCACATTGACTATCTGCTAAGCTGTCGTGGCAAAACTTTACGACAAATCAAGCGGAAATTGGTATCGTATCTTTAGCAAGGATGACTGAATTATTCCCGCCAAAAATTAAATTGATCGCAGCGCCGCATATAGGCAAGGCCGCGAACTTTTCGAACGGCCCTCGTATATTTGCGTTTTAACATTTGTTTTGTTGAAGGTTCAAATAAAACAAATAATTTTTTTAATATCGGACTGTGCATGCATTCAGTTACAAATCGTTTCAGTTTTCAAGGAATGACTTACACAAACGTAGCTGACTGAATATTCGCAATAATATGAAATAGATGCATTGGAAGCTGGTAATATCAATAAACTCAACAATTTTTAAAGATTTTGAAACAAACTTTCCAGCAGCATTTTTTAAATTAAATATTTCTGGCAAATAGGATCTGACAGTATGACTTTTTGACCCCAAGTTAAGTAGGGCTTGTTTACGCCATTCATTGTCTACAACTTATAAATCAACATTAACATTTTTAAACATTATAAACAACGGCTCCAAAAACCTCACTGTTAAATTTTGCGAATTACTCTAAACAAAACCTTGAGAGGTTGAAATTACCCTAGAAACGGCAGCACTGTTCTTGGCTATAAAATGACATTGCGCATGCCTTGAATTCAAACCAAAAATACGCTTTTAAAGCGGTAAATAAAAAATAATGATATTTATTTTTATGTAATTTTTCTCAATTATTTTCATATAGTTTATTATTATATGTAACTATTACTGATGTTAGTTTTCAAATTTCCATATTTATATTATATATTGTATCAGATATAATGTATCTTTTGTAACTTATTATTAATGTTGGTATGTTATTATTTATTATTCTTACTTTTATGTATTATTTTTTAAAGTAATATCGACATCGGACTGTTATTAATTATTTTCGGATATTAATACATGTGATTATTGTATTACTTTAATAATATATCATGTACAGTACTGTACGTGTTTACCTTCTAATAAAAAAAATATTTATTTTTTACTCAATAAAAAAAACCTAATTTTTTTATTTCTAAGTATAACATTTTAATTTTAAAATGTCCGGGTCGGCAATTTTGAAAAGGTGACTACACTATATTTAAATAAAATTAAAAGAAAGCAATGTTATAAAATTTTTGAAAGAAAAATGTTTATAATAATGAATTATTTTTGCAGAAGACTATCACATATATTTAAATTGAGTTAAGTCATTTATGCATATTTATTGCATACTAAAACTGTTGGAGTAAAAGAATTTGTCAATGTGTAATTTGTTCAACTTCATTTACATAACAGTTGAATGAGATGTGAAAAATTTTTCTCTCACCTCCTTGGTCATCCAGTGCGACCAAGGTTCGAATTCCTGCTTCTTTGCTCTGTATTGAAATAATAATAATAAAATCAGTTGGTATAAATAAGAAAAGTTATTTAATATAATGAAAATTTATTAATATTCAATATTAGACGAAAAATTTTAAAATTTGAAATATACTGTATATAAACAAATATTTCACTTACTTCCTCACATAGCATAAGCATACGCCTAGTGCTCTCCAAAGACTGAAATGAAATAAAATATACAGTGTTTAGAAGTTTTATTTATTTACAAAATTTATTCTGTATTAATTTTAATAATTCACTTTACTAAAACAAAATAAATTTTTTACAAAATGCATAAAAACTATCGTTTCGTTATCTGCTTTCTTGCAAATGGTTACCATATCTTCCTTGAATCAAATATTTTTGATCTTTTCAGCCCATCGTAAAATTATTGAAAAATGTTCATAACACTGCATTCGAATACTAGTGTCTCAATATTACAAAATTTTTTTCAATAATGTCTACTTTTAATGATAGGAGATCATGCACACGATGAGGTTTGAAAGTTTAACTCCTCCCACTTGGGAAAAATTAAAATATGTTAAAACAGTTTATTGTATCTAACTTTTATTTACTTTGTTCCCATTCAGTTCCCCCTTAGTCTTACTGTATCGTATTATTCTATATATCTAAATTATAAAAATTAATACACTAAATTATGTTAAATTATGTAAAATAATGTGTTTTTTAAAACTCCATCCTTTTAAAAATCCTGTGCACGAACCTCGCTGAAGGGCCCAAAAGAAACGTTATTTGGGTTAAGGAACATAATCTAATGAAGTATAAAACAATTGAGTTTAGTTAATTAATGTTTCTAGTCCTTTAAATATTGTTTTATCAATATTAGTCTATTGTGACTATAATAGGACTTATTATACTAATTTCACTTGCGGATTCAATCTCCAATAATTTCTTGCCAATAATTTCACTTGCGGATTCACTTGCGCACTTGCCACTTGCGGATTCACTTTTATCTCCAAATTAAATCAGTATACAATAACGAGTCCTATTAATAGATTATAATCAAAACAGACTAGTATTGATAAAATGGGCATTAGTGTTCAGAGAAGAAAATTCGAAATTATTTTTTATTCATTTGAAAGTTTAACATTAAGAAAATTAATATACTATAAGCTCATTTTGTGTTTCTGGAAATAACATTGTATACATGGAACAATAGATAAAATGTTTTAATAATTTAAATGTTCGAAAATTAAAATAAGTACTATTTTCATCAATAAGTTGATAGCGAATATAATTGTTTTGTAATGTCTGTTTAAATTTTCCAATTGTGCAATAAAGAGCTGTTTTATCAATATAGGAGCTCTGGATTTAAATTTGTATAAAACCTATGATCTTTATGATAATGCAAGCTAAAACTATAATTCATCATATATAACGGTTAGATTAGAACTGTAGTCAATCCATTTAATATAACTGTCACATTTCAAATATGAACATAGAAAATAGGATTTTATGTTTGTTATAACAAACATAAAATCCTATTTCCTCTTAAAATGATGAATAAGTCAACAATGATCAAATGCAAGCAAGCAAATATCTCAAACGTCATGCAATTTTAAATTGAAATATCAGCATTACAGCTCATACAAGATATCAGACGATTAAAGATTTTAAATAAGTCTAAATAACATACATCAATATATTATGCAAAAATGATTTGAAAAAATATTGTTTAGAACGATTAGATCACAGTACAGTACACCAATGTTCGTACAGCAAATAAATAAAATTAATAGTTTCATTATATCACTTTTGTGTTTTATTTAAAATGTATTAATTTCAACCATTATATTTTAAAATTAAGTTTATATGCATTTTATATTCTTCTTCTTCGTGTCATATCAGATTACTGACGTCGGCGACACCCGGCGCAGATTAATAATACGCCAAGGTGTGTACTGGGGAAGGATGATACCCAGAGTGGTTTCCCGTTGCCTTCTCTGGGGCGCGATGGTACGCGAGGGGAAAGAATGCCTCCCGGGAGGACTTTTATGGGGAACTGGCCTCCTATTTAGTCGTTATCGGCAAGGAGAAAACCCAGAAAACTCCAAGCAGCCAGCCTGTCCGATCGCGGCGCGAACCCACGACCGAACGCCCAGTGTTTAGGGTACGAAGACCGCTCGGCCACTGGTGGGCTCCATTTTATATTGCATATTTTAATTCAAATAAATTTGACTTGTAAATGGAAATGATTATTTATTCAGTTCCATATTATTTTATATATTGCCCATCTCATTTATATCAGATGATCGTGACTACATTATAATTATAAATTTTCAAAATTAACATTATTTTTTTTCTATTAAGAATCAATATTCACATCATATACTTAAGATATTCACTATATTTTGAAAAAAGCAAAATTATACTAAAAGCAAACCAAAGATTCCATTTCATATTAAACATTTCTAAATTTATAATTTGAAATTTTCAGTCATAAGTAATATTGGGGACGTACAATGCTTTCGATAAATCAATATTTACATTATATGCAAACAGCATATGCAATATTGTAAGATTTTGTGGAATTAAAATTCAGGAGAAAAATAATTACAAAAACTAATACTCAACTGCCAGTAATTTTAATGATGACAAAAACGAACTTTAGAGAGATACTTGTTCCACGTTTTCGTAAATAATTTCTTTAATGCTGTATCATTTAAGAATTTATCAAAAATTTATTCATCGATCTCTACTATCTAAATGAAAAGTTTAAAACTTACTTTAAACAACAACAAATTTTAAAATATTAATGTAAATGATATTAATTGTATGCACACGGACAGTTCTGAAGTAGGCCAATAAACCAATGACATTATATTTTAAGTCACGTAACGTTATTTTTCATTTTTTTTAAGTTTTATGTTAAATTATTAAAATCTATTATGTACTTTACTGACTTTTCCAATTTACTGTTAAATTCTTATTAAAATAGTTATTTTTATCGATTAATAAAGTTTACGCAATTTCGAATTAGTTAGTATTCCACTATGTTTTGTTTCGATTAAATTTCCATGAGAATGTTTTTTAATTTTCTTTTTTTTTCTTTCTTCAAGAATTAAAACATAATTAACTATTAATATGACAAATCAAATTTTGCTTCTAATCAGATTTCTTCTGCTATTCTCTAGTGGAATAGATACTTAATACTAGGGTTTTTTCCCTTGAGACTGAATTTTTTTTTGTATTTGAAAATTCCGAAAATTAGATGTATCCCTGGAAATCCCGAAATTTTATTTCTTTCTGCACCAAAAATAGAGAGACATACAAATGTTACTGACTAAATCATCACAATACATAAAACAATAATTTTCAGATTATACTTTTTAATTCAAAAATATCACAATTTTTATTCTCTCTGTATGATACTGTATGAACTTCGGAAATTTAGCTGCCCGCATTGCTCACAGACTCGATTCTAAGATTCATCTATCTTCATAATGTACGGTACCTTGCTGATTCGTTTTTTAAATAGTATTTCATTTTAATATATTTTTATTATATTAAAAAATCCAATGAAGAGAGTGCAATTGTAAACAATAAATCTTTAAATTATTGTGCCGAGGTTAATCTATCTAACCTCGTATTAATACAAATGTGTTAATTGGACATTTATAAATGATGCATTCAACATATAAATTGACCTGATCAATAAACAGTCGAATTTATAGGCGCAAAGCAGTTGAGGACAGCGAAGAGAGCACTTCTATTGATGAAGCGAAAACAATCATTATTAATGTATTTTTCCAAGGAGGAAAAATATATCCTAGAAGGTACTGCACATTAAGTATTTAAACGCTGAAGAAAATACAAATTTGTGCAGTTATTCCTGGCTAGACTATTTTGCCAAATAGGAATCATTATCTGAATATGTAATGATGTTGCAAGACTTTTCAATGAATACGGAACAGTCTACTCTTCACATTCAGAACATGACATAAGTCAGGAAATTGCACAATCCGTGACATTAGCAGACAATAGTAGAAGCAGCAATGCCATCAATGAAAAAAAGATACACTGTTCAACTTTTCCATGCCAAACAAACAATCGAAGAACTGTAGTAATTTGAGGCAAAAGAGAATGCAGCTTTAAACATCATGAATTTACTTGGTAAACTGAAAACTATTCCTCCAACTTCTGTCGAATCAGAAGGAGCAGTTTTTTAACATTTTTATTTATCTTCTTGATAGTTTCTTTAAAAAAATATAAATAATCGATACTTCTATTTTTAAAATATTGACTGAATTTTTAACGTTTTTAGATAGAGGAACGATATCATTGTTTCTAATGTTTTAACTTGTTTTATTTTTATTATTTTTTATTTTTTTGTATTAGCTAAATACATAAAAAAACTAGATTAAAAACCGGTTTATTTTTATTATTTTTAAAATAAAAGAGCATGATATTTATATTTATTCTTAATTTTAATTATATGTAATGTTTTATTTGCCTCCAGCAAATTACTGTAATCTCATAATTTTTACAAAATCATTAATTCCTGGATTTCCCAGTATTCCCGGAAATGGCTTCATTTTTTCGAGAATTCCTGGAATGAAGAAAGCTGCATATAAACAGAGACCCTATTAGGTACTAACTTTTATACAGTATATATTTAATTATATTTATCAGATTTTTAAAGTCCTGCCTCCATTCTGATCTCTTTGACATATGAATAAAATTCTTATATACAAACTTAACCTTTATCGATTTTCATTTACACAATTATTGATTTGATATTTATGAATTTATTCTTAACTTTAAATTAATAAAAGTTAATTTTATAAAAATAGATATCTCCAAGATTTTATTCAAATTATACTTTACATTCATAATTTGAATACAATTTTGAGGAGAAATATATATATATATAGGAGAAAGTGGTGCAAGATGTGGCCATGGGGTAAGACGGGGACGTCTGTTTATTCGTGGTTAACGCGCTTTCATCTAGCTGTTATTTGGGGAACTAAATGTCAACCTCAAAAGGGATCAGGGGACGAGAGAACGTCCGAATCGTTCTCTTTGTTTGGAAGTAAGACAGTTTTCCATGTTTCAGCAATACTTCATCTAATTTTACGCCCGCTACAAAGTTTCTTCAAAGTATTATTGTGAACTTTTACATTACCTTTTACATGAAGATATTATGGTATTCGAAGTAACCTTTAATTAATTAAGACTGTAATTGTTTAGTTTTGAAATAAAGTTAACCTGTGTTTGCAGTCAGTGTGTAAAGTGCACTGTTGGGGCAAGATGGTGGGGGTAAGATGGGGTACCCCATCTTGCCCAAGGTTGGCCATGAATTCTGCTGCTGGCTAGAGCCTTTATTTTATTTATGAAAATATTTTTTAAATTTAAATACTATCTTAACAAGAAATAAAATGAGAGATAACAATCGAAATAAAAATTTTTTCCCACAAAAAACAAAAAGCGTCTGCTTAAAAAATAGCGAAACTGAGCATGCGCGAAGGTGACGGTATCGTCTGGTAAAGTAAATATGAGCAAGTTCAAACTTTTATATTTATTTATTAATTTTTTCTATAAGCTTCGATATGTTTTATGATTAATATTCATTGCACTTTTGCTTCGATATATTTATCGCTAATGTTCCATTAATAAATAAGTCTTCTAGTTAATATATTGTTGGATACTTGACGTCTTTTAACTGTAGAATGCCTCTATTGTAGAGGGTTATACTCTGTATCTACAGAGAGTGGGCTAAATATAGCCGTTGTGATAAATGGGCACACTGTTCTTGTGCCAATATTGAAGAAAACGACAGTTTAACCATTTTAATTTGTCCTTCTTGTATATAAAAATAATATCCACCATCTTACCCCTAGGTGGGGCAAGATGGTGCATTTACATGTAATTTTAAAATACAGTCAACCCCCATAACACTGTTGTTCCGTTTTATGTGAATTCCATGTTGTACGAGTCACTTAGATTTCACAAATACGTGTGCCGGGCTGTGAACGACTCACGTATTTGTAAAATCTAAGTGACTCGTACAACGTGGAATTCATATAAAACGGAATTATCAGCAGTGTTATAGGGAGTCGATTGTATTAAATTTTCTTGTTTTTAAAAACGTTTTTCAAAAATTAAATTTTGTATTATATATTATCAAATGTTGTTGTTACCGAGAATAAAAAAATTATCGTTCTCATTAAAGTGGTTGCCATCTTATGACTTTTCAAACCTTAACGTCCTCATCCTGCCCCACCTTCCCCTACCGTATAATACAGTGTATATGTATGTTTTTATATAGATCTATGAATTAAAAAAATTAACAACGAGATGATTATAATAATTATAAAGCTGTACCGTACATCATAAAGTTTAAGTATAATATAAAATGAATATATAATAATTTAACATTAAAAACTGATTTTATTATTTCGACAACAACATTTTTAAAAAATAAAATCTGTAAATAATATTACAGTTACATTGAATCTTGGTCTTTATGTTTTACCTTTATTATTCTGTACTTTACTAGTCAAACATGTAATTACGGCCTTACAGAAAAATATTATTAATGCGACAATGATGTAATTTATGCGAATGTTACGTGAGTTAAAATTATATTGATTTAAAATGTAATAATGTATGCCATTAATAAAAAATCAATGTTAAACATGTTTTGCATTGATCTATCAATGTATGATCATAATTAAATTTCTAACGGCTACATTATAAACAAACCTAATATTCAATGTATAGCTAAAAAGCAACATTTCTAATCAATATGGACCTATAAAGACATAGCTACAAGTTTGATTCAGAAACACTGTTTAAGTAATAACAAACCGATTACTTTTGGAAGTATGAGAAAAGTAGACATGCTTAACCACAGTGAGGGTAAAACAGTTTCAGACAAGCCAGTCAATATTTACTTTTCAGCCTATTAACGTGAATTAATCGGATCAGAATGGATAGCTGATCCAATTAAAAGGATTCCTACCTCCCCATTGTCACCGAAAAGAAAAAGAAAAAAACAGACGGAGCATTAAAAGATAAAAAGTGGAAACGATTTTTTCCAGAAAAATAAAAAATAACGCTTGATTCCACATGTTAAACATCGTTTCTTTCTTTGCTTAAAGTGTGGCAATCAGTACGCTATCGGCTATTCGGCTGACTCAACTTTTGTTCATCTCATACGTTAAGGAATCGAACGAATAAAATCGAAGATTTCTTCGATATAAAAGAAAACATTTTTAAGTTCGTTATTACTCCATGTATCATCGAAAAATAAACAGATACTCGAAAAATAATTTCCGGTAAAATAAATTCTGCAAAATGCTTTTATTTGGAAATTAAAAATAAATATGCAGTAAATGAAGATAACTTCTGCCATTACTAGTCTAACAGAAAATTATCATCAGATACATAGACCCTTTAGTTACATACTTAGTAATTTATTTCCGATTAAAATTTATTCAAGAATTTCAGTTCTAATGACTGCTCATGTCAAGAATAGGCTTATACTGAAATCCAGCAATGTCAATAGAAAGTATAACATCTTTTATAAGAATGAATTCAACTTTATTTGCTTATTTAAATTTTGCTTCTTTTACTTATTTTAACAAACTTTTGTCAATCAGAAATTTTGTTCCATTGTCAATGTATCTCATGACAATTTTTTGTTAACTTCTGTTGGGTTTATTAACTCTTAATTTCGCGTTACCATGAACATACTTTGTGAGAACTTGAAGTGTTTATGATAACGCAAAATGATATGAAAAGATAAATAACTCTTTAAAGTGTGCCACAAAAGCTTATCAGAGAGAGAAAGAATAAAGTCTGCTCCATCCATGGCCCAGTCAGAGAATCCGATGAGTGGCCACGCCAACAGCAACTCTGAAGATCATCCTCCATATGCCTACTGAAAATAAAGCTAGTGGACTCAGAGCCACAAAGACTACGACAGGCAAAACACCCATTTCTACCGAGAAACGATCGTGAATTGTCCGCTTGGTAGTTCGCTTGGTGTCGTCATTAGACTACCATTACGTTTTTTATATTTAGATACGAAGCTTGTGGTGACAAGCCCGTATCTAAATATAGAAAACGTAATTCAAAAGGAATTATTTTTGTTAATTGTGGAATCAGCGAAGAACTATATGCCATAATTCTACCCAATAAGGACGATCCGATTCTCAACAACATAGTCCAGTATTAAAAAATAAAAAGTCATATCGTGTTTCACTGTCTATGGAAAATCCCAAGGCTTTGTATCGGATGCAAATTTTGATCCTTCGTAATAGCAGTAAGATATTTTACTAGGCGGTCATCATGTCGACCAATAGGAAATAATAGAAATGCAATTGAAGGATAAAAATTGAATGAGCATTAATAACATTTACGTTATTTTAATTTCCGCTATTTCCAATAATCAAATATTTGTTTTAAATTAATGTATATTCTATTTTAAAAAGCTCAAAGTTTTAGGTGAAAGCTTAACAAATACCCACGACTTCACCACACAAAGATAATAAATAGAACGGATCAATAAGAACAATACTAAAAATGCCAAGTAAAATAACTGATCAAAAATTAATCTAATAAAGAAACAATTAAGGATGTAACATTGATTGCTAACGCCGGAAACTAGTTCTCGTTTATGAAGGACGTCCAGAAATTAAAAATACAAACGTAATAAGATTTTGAAAAATATTTAATAACAAAATCGAGTGAAGATAATTATAATATACATGTAGTTATTTCTCAACACAACAAGTACTTTGAAAACAGAGGTGATTTAATTCAGGCAGTGGTGGATTTAAAAATGACAGCAGGGGTACCCATATATAATACAAATTAAAGAAAAAGGATTGTCTCTCAATCTTTTTGTTACTGATTTTAAAAACAATAAGAGCCTCTTTTTTAGAAAAATTGGAAAAACTATTATAAACGAAAGAATGCAAAGAAAAAAGAATGATTGTTAGTTCATATGTAAGTAAATAAGTTAGAGTGGCACAGTTAATTGTGACGTCATACCAAAGTGTTTAAAAACGCCGGCGACGGTGAAACAAATGCGAGCAAGGAGAGTTAGATTGAGGAAAATGATTTTCTGGCGCTTTTGGTTTGACGGTGAGGCGGTTTAGTTCGTAAGAGTATTTTTGTTTATAAGTGATCTGATTTTGCTTCACTGTCAATTTCTGTGGAGAATTAATTTTAAGTTAGATTTAAGTTCCCCAATTGTCGGGAAAGTTTCGTGAACATTTGGTTTTGTTTCGTTTTTTGATATGGACTAATTATAGTTCTGATTTTTTTAAAAGTAATTTGTGTGTGGTTTATCATCAATAATGTGGTTTTTCATTTTTATTAACATCGTGTACATAGTTCGTCCGTTCGTAACAATTTTCAATAAATTTTTGTTTTTTATTGACTCATATATAGCCATATTGTCTCAAATCGTTGTTGCGAACTAATCCATTCGTGTTATTTTTCCCGTTCCCGAAGTCCATGCCTGGTATTCGACCGATCGTTTTTCCTTGTTTTTTTGTAACGCCGTTTCTTTAAGTTTATTTCGGGCTATTAAAAGGTGCGTTACATACGGGTCTGAAAGTGTTTCATTTCGGAGTTACACTCTTCGCATTACCTCAGATGAAATATTCAGAATGTCTGAATAAGTCTCAGCTCATCATCCCATTTGAGTCCCAAACACAAAGTTCCTGGAATAGCGTGTATTGTCTGAGCTGCCACAACTCGTTCAGCGTTTCGGCATCGTCTAACCCAAAAACTTTAAATTCCCCCATAAAAAGTCCAATGTATTTTAAATCAGGTGACCATGGAGGCTAAGCAATTGGCACTTCTACCTAATCAGCGACCAGGATATCTTGCATTGTCTGGACACAAAGAATAAACTGCGATAGAGCCATTGTGCATGAAATACAGTTCTTAACGAATATGCATGAAATATCAGTGATATGAAATATCATGAAATATTGCATGAAATATCAGTGATATTTTTTAATTCTAAGCAATGTGGTTCTCAAGTCATCTCTAGTTCATTCCTGTAGGGTTCGGTTTTATTCGACATAAGATAACGCGACACAGGGGCGGTCTGCCGAGGGAGAATGCCTCCTGGAAAATCTTTTATGGGAAATTTGCCTCTATTTAAACGTTACTAACGCGAAGAAAACCAGAAACTCCACATGGCCAGACCTTTGGTAGTTGGTCGTGGGTTTCATGCTTCGCCAGTGTTCAGTAAGTTTATCCACTCGGCCACAGGTGAGCACATCAAGTCCACCGACCGACCGACTGCTGTTGTCATGGCAACACGGAGTTTGTCCAGGCGGTCATAGTGTGAAATCGGCCTAAGTCTGTTCAGAAGTACTCGGGGTTCCGACAATCATCAACAATGCTGGCCTAGATGTTGGAGAACTTCTATTAATGAGATTGAACTATCGCATAGGGAATTCCGTCTGCCCACACGTGCTGGATTCCAACTTTCACATCAGTGAATAGCACAAAAACTGGGAAGCTGTAATTCTTAATGTAATTCTTAATTAATCCTAACAGAACTGTATTCATGCAAAACAATCGACTAATGACAAGACCTGTACATGTTAGCTGTATCCATACTATCTAACAGCAGTAAGTTAATAAGTTCCAGAAAGTCATATAAGCAACATCCATTTCCAATCTTGTGCTGATTCCAGGTTGCTGATCTACATCCAGAATTTCTTCCTGAACTTCCATGCATGTTTTAGTGTATTTTGTTTATTTAAATATAATTACGATAGGCTTGAAACGAAGTGTTTATAATTTCACCATCCTACTTCACCTTACATAAAACTTATAAAATTAATCGAAACAAATTTTTAAAATAATGGACAGACAGTGTTTATATTTTGATTATTAATTTATTTTCTCGAGTGAAAGACAACGTATATTTAAAATAAGGAACGGCCCACAGTGAAATTGAGAATTCCTCAGTAGGTCATTGTTTATTTTAACTTGATCATCACTAGTTTTATGGCCACCGAGTGATTAGGGTGGCAGCCTACAGCTCTGAGGAACCCGGAATCGAATCAGAACGGGTCCGTTCAAATATGTCGGTCTCGTCTATCACCAGCCGCCCCATTGAGGGCCTGACCAAACCCATTATGGGTTTGCTAAAAAAAAGACCCTCTTAGTGTGCACAGGACGGAGAAGGTTAAAAAAACCCGCTGTGGCCAGGTTGAAGTGCTAAACTCCTGTGTTTACATACACGGCGATAGATACGTTCTAATGTCTTTCGGTGTAGTCTTGGGTATCGTTCCTGATACAAACGACATGCCACTGAAAGCATCGCCATCAGAAATCTTATATCAATAAAAACCATTGTTGCAAGTTCATTAGAGTACATTGTCTCAGCAGGATGAATAATACCTAGTCTACCACCACCTGAAAAAACTCAATGGCAGTGATTTGCATGGACTGACGTATAATTGTGAGAACGGGAAGCCATTTGTAGGTGTTAAGAAATTTAGTTTAACAAATATCAATATTATAGTTTCGTGTTATCAAATATGCTTGTAAGTGTCTAGGATTTTATTGCAGCAAATCAATGCAGTTGTGTACAGTGTAATTTTACTGAATAATTTTGTTTAATTCCGAGACGAAGTATTTTTATATCCATTTTTAGAACCGTATTGTTATAACTTATTTTCTTCTCTATACTGAGAAATCCATTCCTGAAGTTCTTCCTCATTTTTGAAACACCTTGTCTCCAGATTAAAAAGCAGAACTCGATAACAAAATCAGGATGGAAAATTAAGTATACTAAATAAAATTCAATCGCGAAAAACATTTCCTCAACCACTGCAATATTGCCGAAAAAATTTAGTCTACTTGTGCAATAAAATTGTTTTAAAAATTGATTGTTTAACACAATTTTTCCACTAAAGTAAAGGTTGCACAAAATATTTTAATTAAATCTTGCCATTAGACAACATCTAAGCGATTAGTATTTTCAAGAAACGCTAATAGTATAAACAAGTTTTTACGCTGTTAAGTTGAATCAAGTTATCGCAATCATCGTTATCAGTCTTTTTCCGTTTACCCGTTGATCATCAGTAGATGTGAAAAAATAGGCTATATTATATTATATATAATAGGCTCTCATTCTATTTCTCTTTTTCATAAAAATATAAAAATGATAATTTACCTAATATTATTTATGATTTAATCCGTGTATAATGTCTAAATTAAAATTATGGTGATAATTTTTGCATTATGTAATGTACATAAAAATACTTCGGTTTGTTTTTAGCTTCATGCTTATATTTACTTAGTTATACACTGACGAGCCAAAACATTAAACCCACTTATGCGATATGCAAATACGTGCACCCGCAGCAAAAGTACGGCACGTGTCAGTCAGGAAGCGGATAAGTGAAACTAGAGTCTGTGCTCTCTGTCAGTTCTCCGATTTGCTGCAACTTGGGGATAAAGAAGGGTTTTGTTAGTTTGACAAAGGGTAGATCGTTATGGCACGACGCCTAGATAAACGCAGCTGATAAGAAGCTAGATAAGAACAGCTACGCTGGTAAGCTGTTTACGTTATGTAGTAGTAATACGTACAAAAAAATGGTCCAAAACAGGTAACATCAACGAGGCGTGAGACAGCCACGCCTCAATGATGTTACCTGATGACGAGTAAGCCTCAGCCGACTCTGACTTGTCCATAGAGGAAGAGATACTGTGAAGGACCGTAATTTCAATCTTGAAGATAGAGCCAACGAGTCCGTATGCATCGTACACTATTGGATATGGATCTCTGTAGCCGCCGGCCCATTCGTGTGCCGACGTTCACCGCTGTTCATCGTCGTATAAGCCCGCTATGGGCACGCAATCATCGACATTGAAAGAGATCACGTGTTTGCCAAATCCCGATTTTTGTTGCACCAAGTGGACGGGAAAGATCAAGTGCACCGTTTGCCCTGGAAGCCTTCATACCTAGATACACTGTAAAACGCAGCAAGGCAGGTGCTGGGTTAATATTACAGTAGTTCTGGCAAGAACCGGAAATTTTCGAAATCGTTTGAATTCAGTAGAATTGATGTTTAATGGTTGTATTTTATTAACATTAATTTATATTAATAAAGTGCTATAGTAAATATTAGCTAAGATTCACGAATATCCCTGTATCACGTTTTATTCTTGCCAATAAGATATTCATAAACGCTGGACTCTTAACTAGTTAAAACGACAGTTTTCAAATGCTATTTGTTAAGGTAAATTCACACTGATTTACACGTAATTTTAAAATCTAAACAAATAAAGCGTGGCCTGATTTTAAAAAATCCAGGAATGATAAATTGGTGCAGTGTACTACCAAAAATTTCGATGTGATACATCAGTTAGGCTAGGACTCCACTACCGTAAAAACAACGTAAAAACCCCTCGACGTAAAAGCTTTTAACCACGTGACCCTGATATCTTACGCTTGAGCAGGCCGTAAAACCAGCGTAAAAGCGAGTTGAGCTATGTTCAACTTTCGACAGGATTACGACCGTAAAACGGTACCTTCAACCAATCAGAAGTCAGTGGAACTACGTCATCGTAACACGAAGCTAAAATGGCGGAAAACGAGCTTTTGTGTACGTGCCCTCGTGGCTACTCTAGAATAGATCCGGAAAGATTTATCGAAAACATCCGAAAGTATTCGTGTATCTACGACAAGAGGTAACTCGATTATAATAATGGATATCAAAGGAAATCCTTCAATTTAGAGGCGTATATAATAAAAAAGCTAAGCTTATAAGTGCTGTATATTATCTTAATAATACGATAATAAAAGTTAGTATATGAAAGTAACGATATTATTTTTACTACATTTGTAATTATAGTACAGAAAATACTCGTAGAATATAATCGTTGTCTTTATATCGATATATCACGTAAACAACCATCTTCCGTTTCTACCAATTCACGTGCGAAGAAGTATTTACTTTCGACACTTGGAGCAGCACCGTCGCC